>NW_025164379.1:0-1620 GCF_004010195.1 Chiloscyllium plagiosum
TGCTAGCAGGAGGAGGGCAATGGGAAGGGAAATCATTGTCAAGATTTATTGACACGATACGAACATGGAGAGGTGAAGGTGCTGGAGGTAGTGAGAGAGTTACAGATAGGGGTCAGGGTCTGAACGGTGTTACAAAGCCAGTATGAATTGCTGCAGTTGGAGGGGTTTGCAGAGGTAGGGAGGGACATATGTATTTTTCTTGATTCATTCATGGGATGTGGGTGTCACTGCCTAGACCAGCATTCTTTGACTCCATGCTAATTACCCAGAGATTACTGGGGCCCTGGTGGATATATTTAATACTTTGCTGGCCACAGGTGAAATGCTGAATGACTGGAGGATCGCTAATGTGGTTCCTTTGTTCAAGAAGGGCAGCAGGGATAGGCCAGGTAATTACAGAGCAGATAGTCTGACAGCAGGGGGAGGGATCTTATTGGAAACAATTGTGAGGATGAATCGACACTTAAAGGTAAGGATCAACTCGGTTTAGCCATCACGGATTTGGCAGAGGAAGATACTGTCTGAGGAATTCAGTTCAGTTTTTTTGAAATGGTGCTTAAGTATATTGATGAGCGCTGTGCAGATGATGTGGTTTACATGGACTTGAATAAGTCCTTTGACAAGATGCAAAATGGAAGGCTGGTCCAAAAGGACTGGGTTCCAAAGCAAGTTGGCAAATTGGATGCAAAATTGATGGATAGAATACTTTCACCACTGGGTGTACCACAGGGATCTGTGCAGGAACCATTGAACATTATTAATTCGGATGTGAAAGCAGAAGGTATCATTAGTTGGTTTGCAGATGACATGAAAGGTGAGGGTGTTGTTCACAGTGAGGAGGATGGTCTCCGTCTGCAGTCCGATGTCGATTGTATGATAATCTAAGCAAAGTTTAGGTCTGATCGAAGTGAGGTAACACTCTGTGGGAGGTACGAGAAGCGAAAGACAGACGTAATGAATGGTAAGTCCTTGCGGAGTACTGAGGAATACAGGGACCTTGGTGGACAAGTCCATAGATCCCTGAAGGTGTCAGCACAGGAAGACAGGGTGGGAAAGGCACCTCAACTGAGACCGGGAGAGGGACCCATATCCTGGTGGGGTGAATTGCGAGAGATGCTTGAGAGGATATAACCTAGTCTGGCAGGGTGTTGGACCTTAAATGAACATAAGGCCAGAAAGAAGATTGTGGCTGGTACATGAGTTAAAGACAGCAATTTCAGCAGACAAGGCAGGCAAGAACATAGCAGGGAATGTAGGAAAACTGATGATTAAACTGCATTTATTTCAATGCAAGGGGCCTGACAGCTAAGGAAGATTAACTCAAGGCATGGATTGGAAAATGGGACTGGGATATTATAGTTATTACAGAAACACAGCTGAGGGAGGGGCAGGACTGGCAGCTCATTGTTTCAAGGTAGAGATGCTACAGGAAGGGGAGGCAAGAGAGGACGCGTGGTGGTGGGTTTTGATTGCATGAATTATCACAGCAGTACTTAGAGAGGATATTCCTGTGGATCGCCCAGTGAAGCTATGTTAGTGGAACTGAGAAATAAGAATGGGTCATCATTTTGATACGATCGGACCGCAGACCCCGAATAATCTGTGGCAGACTGAGGAACA
>NW_025164380.1:0-1620 GCF_004010195.1 Chiloscyllium plagiosum
CCGTGCCGCCCACTTGTCCTGACATCTTCAATAATCTGTGTTCATATACACCCAGGACCTTCTGTTCCTGTACACTTTTTATAACCGTACAGTTTGTTTTATATTGTCTTTCAATGTTCTTCCTACCGAAGTGCATCACCTCACACTGCCCTGCATTGAACTTCATCTGCCATAAACCTGAAAACTACACCGACGTGTGATTGTCCTGTTGGAGTGCCACACTGTCCATCACAAACTTTATAATTCTTTCAAGTTTGGTATCTGCAAACATTGAAATTGTCCTACAGTCACACTCCACACAGAAATACCGATTCACTCACTATTGTGAGCAAGTGCAATACTAACAAACTCCCTGAGGACAGAATTAAATGCTGACAAACACCAGACAGTGTAAGTTAAATATTGACAAGAAAAACATGGTGCAGAGAATTACTGATTGACACTCCAGGTCTATACTTGTTTCTGTATATTAGTAAGTGTCTCTTTGTCTCTGTATTAGTGTTGTGTGTATCAATATGCATCAGTGTGGGGCGAGTCTGGCAGTCTCTATGGTGCTTAAAGTGATGTAATATCCCCTGCCACGAGTTCAGAGTAAGGGCCGCTCTCCCTGAAACATTAACGTTCATTTCTGTCCACAGATGTTGTCGGACTTGCTGAGCTTTCTGTTGTTGTCAGTCTCTGCTTCCCTCTCCACATCATTGTACAGGTGGGAGTAGAGCGTGAAAATCATCAGGGATTCAGTTTGGGAGGAACCGAGGGAGGGAAGCAGCTCACAGCACCATCAACACACACAGACACACACACACAAACACACACACAAAGACACAGACCCACACAAAGAAACAGTAACAAAACATGCATAGAGAGATAGATACACTCAGGGGGCAAACAGAGATACAGACACACAAAAATAGACAAGCGTGGAAAGAAATATGCAGATACATACTTAGACATACAAACACACGGAGTCATAGAGTTACACTGGGTGTTTGGAAACAGGCCTATCGGCTCATACAGTCCATGCTGATGATAATCTCAAACTAAACCAGTCCCACCTGCATGCGCTTGGACCATATTTTCCCTTCTCTTATACTTTTACTTAATGAACTGTCTTTTAAAAGTTGTAATCCTACACACATCCATCACTTCTCAGGACATTCCTTCCATACACGCACCAAATGATGTGTAATCAAAATGCCCTTCATGGGTCCTGATACATGAGAACTCAGTGGGAATCTCGGAATGTGAGTGCTGGGAATCTTAATGACATGTTCTTATCATCAATAGCCAAAGGTGAGGTGCTGGAAGACATGAGGCTGTCTAACGTGGTGCCAGCATTAAACAAACTGGGAAGAAAAAGCCAGAGAACTATAGACCAATGATCCTGACATCGGTGGTCGGCAAGTTATTGGACAGAATCCTGAGGGACAGGACGTGCATGTATTTGGAAAGGCAAGGACCAATTAGGGATAGTCAACATGGCTTTGAGCATGGGAAATCATGTCTCACGAACACGATTATGTTTGCTTGAAGAAGTAATGAAAAGGATTGATGACGGCAGAGCAGTGCACGTGATCTATATGGACATCAGTAAGCCGTTTAACAAAGTTCCTCATGGTA
>NW_025164381.1:0-1620 GCF_004010195.1 Chiloscyllium plagiosum
CCAATCTGTCTCGCCCTGTCAGTGTTTTATATATGTCACTGAGATCTTCACTCATTTTCCTAAAGCCCAAGGAATACAGGTCCAATCACCCAAACCCTCCTCTCACAACAAGCCTGTCATCCCAGAGATCAGTCTGGTCATCCTTCACTGTAATTCCTCAATGGCAGGTTTGTCTTTTATTAAGTAAGGAAACCAAAACTGCACACAATACAGCACAATGCTCGAAATGGGATCTCACCAAGGCCCTGTACGACTGCAGTAAGATACCCTTACTCTTGTACTCAAAATTCCCTGAAATAAAGGTTGACACATCATTTATCTTCCTAACCGCTTACTGCTCCCACAATATTGCTTTGTTAGGTTTTTTTGTTGCTTTCTTTTACCATTTATAACTTTCCCAATTGTCTAGTTTCCCACTGGTCTTTGCCATTATTTCTGACATTTAATTTATTTTGATAGCCTCCCTCATTTCATGAGACATCCATGGCAGATCTCTTTTCCTACAGTCCTTCCATTTCACTGTTATATGCTGTTGCTGCCCATTTGCAAAACAAAAACTGCTTTGAAAGCCAGACACGGTTCTTCAATGGTTCCAGCTTAAAGTCTTTGCTTCCAGCCAACCTTAGCCAACTCCTCCCTCATCCTATTGTTGTCTCCTCTGTTTCAGCTCAGGACCCTGGTATTGGACTTTATCTTCTCACCTTCCACCTGTATTCTAAATTCAAACATACTTTCAGTCCCAATAATTTCTCCCAAAGCAGTCATTTCTAATTTCATTCTTTTTCTCCCGAGACTTACGCTTTCCAGTCTTCCTGGGAAAAATTGATTTATTTGGTTTGTTTCATTCTGTGAATACAGAACTGAAGTAACTGCTTCATAGTTCTGTTATTGCCCTGTTCTCTATTCTTCTTCCTTTGCGTTTAGACTGTAACGAAGCTGCACTTGTTTTCTCTAAACTTTTCCATTGACAGTTCACCCTTATAATTCTTGTTAGTATTCTCTTCAGAAACTCATCAATTCAAGTCCACACCATACAATCACAGGAGCATTGTCTTTGTACCGTCAGACATACAGCACGGCCTACACTCATCCCACGCTCTCTACATGAGGCCTGTAGCTGGGAATGTTATGAAACTTCAAGAGCTCGTCCAAGTTCTATTTAGCTGTTATGTGGTTACCATAACAGCTCCCCTCTCAGGAAGTATATTCCAGAACCCAACACCCTCTGGATGAAAAACAATCCTCAAATCCTCAGACCCTTCATTTGAAAAGTGTGTTTCGCTGGTTTTGCCCCTTTGACTTAAAGGAACAGCTGCTGTCTATCCACTCTGTCCATGCCCCGCGTAATCTTATCCTTCTGAATCACACAACCCTCAGTCTTCTCTGCTCCAAAGTAAACAAACCAAGCTTTTCCAGCTTCTCTCCACTGGTGACATGCTCCAACCCAGGGAACATACTGGTGAATCTCCTCTGCACTCCGTCCAGTGGAACCACATCCTCTCTGTAATGTGGCTCCCAGAACTCCATGCAGTATTCTACCTTGGCCGAACTAAAGTCCTGTATAGCTCTCATAATCGATGTTCCAATGAGTAAAGGATATTTACTATTCCCAATGCCTTC
>NW_025164382.1:0-1620 GCF_004010195.1 Chiloscyllium plagiosum
CCAAGTGTGAGGTTCCCTGGTTGTGATGTTCCCCAGATGTGATGTTCCCCAGGTGTGATGTTCCCCAGGTGTGATATTCCTTAGGTGTGATGTACGCTGGGTGTGATGTTCCCTGGGTGTGATGTTCCCCGTTTGTGATGTTCCCTGTGTGTGATGTTCCCCAGGTGTGATGTTCCCTCGGTGTGATGTTCCGCAGGTGTGATGTTCCCCAGGTGTCATGTTCCCCAAGTGTAATATTCCCTGGGCGTGTTGTTCCCCAGGTGTGATGTTCCCCAGCTGTGATGTTCCCCCGGTGTGTAGTTCCTTAGGTGTAATGTTCCCCAGGTGTGATGTTCCCCAGGGGTGATGTTCCCCGGGTGTGATGTTCCCTGGGTGTGATGTTCCCCAGGTGTAATGTTCCCCGGGTATGATGTTCCCCAGGTGTGAGGTTCCCTGGTTGTGATGTTCCCTGGGTGTGATGTTCCCCAGATGTGATGTTCCCAGATGTGATGTTCGCCAGGTGTGATGTTCCCTGGGTGTGATGTTCCCCAGGTGTGATGTTCCTTAGGTGCGATGTACACTGGGTGTGATGTTCCCCAGATGTGATGTTCCCCAGCTGTGATGTTCCCCAAGTGTGATGTACCCTGGGTGTGATGTACCCTGGGTGTGATGTTCCTTAGGTGTGATGTACCCTGGGTGTGATGTTCCCTGGGTGTGATGTTCCTCAGATGTGATGTTCCCCAAATGTAATGTTCCCCAGGTGTGATGTTCCCCAGGTGTGATGATCCCCAGGTGTGAGGTGCCCTGGGTGTGATGTTCCCTGTGTGTGATGTTCCCTGAGTGTGATGTTCCCCGGGTGTGATGTTCCCCAAGTGTAATGTTCCCTGGGTGTGATGTTCCCCAGGTGTGATGTTCCCCAGGTGTGTGGTTCCCTGGGTGTGATGTTCCCCAGGTGTGATGTTCCCCAGATGTGATGTTGCCCGGGTGGGATGTTCCCCAAGTGTGATGTTCCCCAGGTGTGATGTTTCCCAGATGTGTTGTTCCCCGGGTTTAATGTTCCCCAGGTGTGATGTTATCCTGTTGTGATGTTCCCCGGATGTGATGTTCTCCGGGTTTAATGTCCCCCGGGTGTGATGTTAACCAGATGTGATGTTCCCCAAGTGTGATGTTCCCCAAGTGTGACGTTCCCCGGGTGTGATGTTCCCCGGGTGTGATGTTCCTCGTTTGTGATGTGGCCTGGGTGTGATGTTCCCGGGGTGTGATGTGCCCTTGGTGTGATGTTCCCCAGGTGTGATGTTCCCCAGGTGTGATGTTACACAGGTGTAATGTTCCCCAGGTGTGATGTTCCCCGGGTGTGATGTTCACCAGGGATAATCTTCCCCGGGTGTGATGTTCCCCAGGTGTGATGTTCCCCAGGTGTGGTGTTCTTCCGGTGTGTTGTTCCCCGGGTGTGATGTTCCCCAGGTGAGATGTTCCGCAGATGTGATGTTCCCTGGGTGTGATGTTCCCCGGGTGTAATGTTCCCCAAGTGTAATGTTCCCCAGGTGTGTAGAACCCCAGGTGTGATGTTCCCCGGGTGTGATGTTCCCCAGGTGTAATGTTCCACAGGTGTAATGTTCCCCAGGTGTGATGTTCCCCAGG
>NW_025164383.1:0-1620 GCF_004010195.1 Chiloscyllium plagiosum
CCAGCCCCATTGATAAATCTTGACCTGTGGCATATACCTATCCCTTTCCAATGCTAAACTAAATGTCATTGAATTATGATCACTCTCTCCAAAATGCTTACCAGAACTAAATCAAACTCCTAGTGTGGTTCATTACCAAGG
This sequence comes from Chiloscyllium plagiosum, assembly GCF_004010195.1. Lineage (NCBI taxonomy): Eukaryota > Metazoa > Chordata > Chondrichthyes > Orectolobiformes > Hemiscylliidae > Chiloscyllium > Chiloscyllium plagiosum. The sequence continues at coordinate 142 of NW_025164383.1, forward strand.
ACCAGATCCAATGTGGCCTCATCTCTTGTCGGCCCTTCGACATACTGTGTCAGGAAACCCTCCTGTACACATGTTTTAAAAAAAATTCTCAAGGTCAGGTTCGTAGGAGAGTAGTCTGACACAGAACAAACGACCAAGAGGCGAGACTGCTAGAATATGGGCATTTTATTCCCCGCAGTGTCGCACAACGGGTCTGGCTTATACTCACTCTACATGTTACAAAAACTGGGAGCCGTCAGTTCTCGTAGAGCGGTTGCCAACAACCCACGCTCGGCGGTTAAACGTAACCCCGGAGCAGACTCACCGAACTGGAGACTTTTCCAGCTGATATACTCCCTTCCAGATATAAACATTCATGTGAACAGCAGAGCAAGGCTAAAAAACACATTCCATTCTGGTTACATACAGATAAGAAGATTCACACGGGACTAAGCAACACCTCCATTCCGGTTAGATTCACACATGTATTGGGACATAATTTTTAACCGTTTCACCACATTCCACTGCTTGGAATTTTACACCACAACACATTGGACAAAAACTGATCCATCAGACATACTAAAGTTATAGCATTTCTAGTCAATGTTGGGAAAGTTATAGCCCCCATAATGACCACCCTGTTACTTTCACTCCTACCCAGAATAATTTTGCTAATCCTCTCTTCCCCCTCTCTGGAACTCTGCGGAGGCCTATAAAAAACTCCAAGCAGTGTGACCTCTCCTTTCCTGTTTTTAACCTCAGCCCACACTACCTCAGTAGATGAGTCATCATCAAAAGTTCTCTCAGCCGCCGTTATACTATCTTTGACTAACATGATATGCATGGACCCATTGCAGAGCTTCAAACTCCATGAGGCACGCAGACTCAGTCTGGCACCTCCTCTGTCCTTAAGACCATCTGCACTGCCTGCGCTCCTCCATTTTCCTTTTGCACATTCCCTTTCCAATCCACCTCACCTGCATCACTCCACAATTGGAGCTGTCAAGGCCAGAAGTCTGTGGAATAGCCTCCCTAACCTTCTCTATCCTCCTTTTAAGATGTATTTTAAAATCATTCTCTTTAATCAATGTTTTGATCATCCATGAAGCACCTTAGGAGATTTGCCATTCTGAAAGATTCCATGCAAAGCAAGTAGTTTTTGTTATTGCCGTACTTTAGGAGAAAAAGGAATGATGCATTCAAAATTATAACAAGAAAGTCACTGATAGTTGCAGTGTGTAGGCCATCAAATAATAACATCACATTGTGATGGGCAATAAACAAAGAAATAAGTAATGCCTGTAAAAATGGTACGGCTATTATCATGGGTGATTTTAATCAACATGTCGATTGGTTGAACCAGCTCAGTCAGGGTAGCCCTGAGTTTGTTAACTGTATCCGTGATAGTTTCGTTGAACAGTATGAAATGGAACTGACGAGGGAGCAGGCTATCTAAGATCTGGCCACTGTGCAATGAGACAGGAATGATTAATGACTTCA
>NW_025164384.1:0-1620 GCF_004010195.1 Chiloscyllium plagiosum
GCAAAACTAGAGGGCATAGGTTTAAGGGGAGAGGGAGAAGATTTGAAAGTGACCTGAGTGGCACTTTTGTTTAGGCAGAGGCTGGCGCATGTATGGAATGAGCTGCCATGTAACTGGAAGATGTGGGTACAGTTGAAAAGACAATTGGACATGTCCATGAATGGGAAAAGTTTAGAGAGATCTGATCCAGAAGCAGATAGATCGTACCAGGTCAGTTTGGCGAACTTATCAGCATGGACTGGTTGGACTGAAGGGTCTGTTTCCATGCTGTATGAAACCCTGGCTGTGAATGCAAAGGATTTTGGATGCATCAGGCTAGTGAAGATTGGGAGGAAATGGGAAGGAGTTTGGGTCCTTACAAAATGTGCCGACCAGGAGCCAGCAAGAAGGATTATGCATAATTGCAGCGACCGTAGAGCGTTTTGGTTCCATTAGGATTGCGTAAAGTGGGAGTAAACGGGAAGGGAGTTGGGACAAGTCTAATTTTGTAGAGTGGGAATCAATGGGAAGTGATTTGGGCCCATTGGGATTGTGTAGATTGGGAGTGAAAGGCAAGTGATTTGGGTCCATTGGTAATAACGAGACTGGGAGTGAACAGGGAGAGGTTTGGATGCATTTGGATTGTGCACAGTGGAAATGAATGCGAAGGGGTTTCGGTCCATTTTGATTGTGTAAAGCGAATGTGAATGAGAAGGGTTTTGTGATTGTGCAGAGAGGGAGTGAAAGGGCAGGTGTTTTGGTCCATTGGGTTTGTGTACAGTAGAAGTAAATGGGAAAAACCTTTGGACCTTTAGGATTGTGTAGACTGGGAATGAATGGGAAGGAGGTTGGATCCATTACGATTGTGTAAATTACGAGTGAGTCGGGAGGTGTTTTGCAATTAAGTAGAGTGGGAGTGAACGGGAAGGGGTTTGGGTCCATTGGGATATGTAGGGTAGGAGTGATTGGGAAGGTATTTTTGGTCCATTAGGATTGCGTAGAGTGAGTGTGAATGAGAAAGTGTTTAGATTCATCGGGATTACATAGGACGGGAGTAAACGCAAAGGGATTTGGGTCCATTGGGATTATGTACAGCGGGAGAGAATGGCAAGGGATTTAGGATTGTGCAGAGTGACCGTGAATGAGACGGTGTTTGGGCCCATGATGACTGCGTCGAGAGAGAGTCAATGAGAAGGGGGTGCGTCTTCTGAGATTGATGAGACAGGGAGACAATAGGAAGTATTTCTGTCGATTGGGATTGTGTGTTGTGGAAGTAAATGGGAAAACATTTTGAACATTTGGGAATGTGTTGAGGAGTTAAAACAATGTGGGTTGGAGTCCATAAAGATGGTGTATCCTGGGAGTGAACGCGAAAGGGTTTGAATACATCACAATTGTTGAGATTGTCAGTGAATATGGAAGAGTTTGGGTTCAGTGGGATTCAGATGAGTGAAAGTGAATGGTCAGGGCTGTTTTCCTTTGAGATTATGCAGCATTGGAGTAAAGATAAACACACATTGCGTTCTAACCTTGTTATAGTGACAGCATCGCCACCATAGCAATCGCTGGAAATACCTTCCCACTCAGTCAAACTTTGCACCATCCCAGTAGATCAGAAACCATTCCCATTCAGTCCCACTG
>NW_025164385.1:0-1620 GCF_004010195.1 Chiloscyllium plagiosum
ACTGCAGCGGTTCAAGACGGCAGTTAACACTACTTTTTCAAGGGGGCAATGAGGGGCGGACAAGAAATGGTGGGCCCTTCCAGCGATGGCTGCATCCAAAAAAAGATTTTTTAAAAATAGTTCCAAGTTGAGCTTCTCGATGGGACAGGTTATCTGATTTGAGCATGAACAGGAAAGCAGTGTTTCTTATACAGAACATTATCAACGTTTCTGTTATTAGAAGGGTGTTCAGTGATCGATGACTTATTGTTGCTGTGTGCTGTGATAAATTGGATCTGTTTTGTTAAATTCATCAATACTGGCGTAACAGGATCGATCCTTTGGAAATACCAGACTGAAAATGGCAATCATTTGAGAGACAGTGTACTCCCGCCAGATGAGACTCACAGATAGCTGTGTATATTCAACGTTTAATAGACTACTGGCCGACACTGAATCCTCCCATCGTCCATATCACAGGGGTTACCATTGAACAGAACATGAAGTCAAATCAACATACAAACACAAGTGTTGCAAGAGCTGCTCAGAGACTTACAATTCTGCACCGAATAATAGACCACATGACCATAAGAGCATGAAATATTGATATAGATTGAGGCCATTCAGCCGATTCGTTCACTGTGAAACTGTACCATTTTGTCATAGTCTCTATAACTACTAGACATATCTTCTACACATTGACTGTCTCAATCTTTGCAGTAATCAATCAGTTTCTATCAGATTCCTCGCCTCCCATTCTTCTAAATTCCATCGAGTACACAAACTGCCGATCCTGACAAGCCACCATCCCCAGGATGGATCACCTCCAACACCAACCGATCTTGCCCCAGAGATAGTGCCCAAAATAGCTCCGAATATTCCAAATGCTGTCTGACCATTGCCCATTACATTCTCAGCGGCATGTCTCCTCTCTTGTATTCTAGGTCCCTTGAAATGAATGCTAACATTGCATTTGCTTTCCTAACGGCCAACTGAATCTGCACAATAACCATAACAGAGGACGAGTGCTTCAAAATTATTTTTGTGCTTCAGATTTAATGGATCCTATTAGAACATAGTGTCTGCCTCTAGTCCGCGAATCAAAGTGCATAATCTCACACGATCCCATATTGTATTCCATCAACCACGTGTTTGCCCACAGCCCTAAACTGTCCAAGCTTTAATGCAGCCTCCCCACTTCATGCATATCGCCTGCCCATCCAAACATCACTGTATCATCTCCAAACTTAGCAACAATGCCCTCAGATCCTTTGTTCAGGTGGTTCATGTAAATGGCACTTCTTGACTCCCTAAGGACTGTCCACCACTGAAAAGGCACAGCAGTCAAGATGCTTGACTCCATTCAGGTTCAAGCAGTGAGTTGACTGGAATTACACCTGTAACATCTTCACTCCCTGCACCACTGACACCAAGTAGGAGCACACTCTGCCCCCGAATTGTTGTGAATTTACCCCGTTATGGTGACAAAAGACTTGATGGCGCACAATCCCAATCTAATGATGTCACTCTGACTCAACACTAACTGTGTGCTGCTCACAACAACCAATGTCGCTGTGTGTTGTTGATGACAGAGGGAGGTGGTGGAGGGAATGTCTGTGATGAATGACTGTCAGCATGAAA
>NW_025164386.1:0-1620 GCF_004010195.1 Chiloscyllium plagiosum
CGATTGACAGCTTCCAAATGAGGTCATTCTGAGTACATTTGACAGACAGACAAGGTCAGGAATTCGTGGTGCGCTGTGACACGAGAGCATCTGCTCCTTTTCTGTCTTTGAACCGAGCCACCTGCTCAAGGAAGGCAAATGTCGTACTGTTTTTCGTGGAAGGATCAGAAGGCGGTAACTACACTCTCCAACAGAATGGCATATGATCAGAACCAGGTTGGAGAAAAACTTAACAACGCTTTGCACTGTAATTAAATGGAATTGCATTACTTTTCACGACCAGAGCAGGTTTGTTCAATCAAATTCGAAGGCAGGTTTGCAGATGGGAAAGCGTGCAAGAAAGCTCAGCTCTAGTCCATGGAAAAGGCTGCAGTTGAAGAACAAAACAGTTTCTGCCCACGTCCGACCTGGGGCCCTTTCGCGTGGAAATATCAGAAGGGAAAGGTCATCTAATCGAGACTGTGATTGGTGAAATTCACTTTTTACGGCCAATTCTTATTATGTTCTTTATTTGTCTCGTTTCAGCATTGTCTGGAAAGTGGTGGTGCACTAAGGCTGCAGTATGTTTGAAAGAGTCGTTCGGAAATGCATCTTCCAAATGATGTCTTTCATAGACGACTTTGGGGGTACATTTGACAGACCGATTAGTTCAGGAATCCGTGGTGCGCTGTGACACCAGCGCATCAGCTTCTTCCCTGCCTTGGAAACGGGCCGCATGCGCAAGGAATGCAAATGCGGTACTGCTTTTCGTGGAAGGACAAGAAGGTGGTAACTACACTCTCAAACAGAATGGCATATGATCACAACCAAGTTGGAGAAAAATTTACAATACTTTGCACAGTAATTAAATGGAGTTGCATTACATTGCACTCCGAGAGCAGATTTGTTCAAGCAAATTCGAAGGCAGTTTGCAGATGGGAAAGCAAGCAAGAAGGCTCCGTTCTTGTCCATGTTAAATTCTGCAGTTGAATAACAAAGCAGTTTCTGCCCAGTTTCAAACTGGGGACCTCTCGCGCGTAAGGCAAACGCGACGACCACTACACTACAGTAACCAGCCAGCGTCGCCTCTGCCGAGCCTCAGTGGCATCCAGCACTGAACGTTGATGTCATTTTACCTTTCACCTTTCTGTTTCCAATAGCTCGTTGTTTAATGGGACTTGTTTAATCATGGCTATGTGGTGAGCATGGACGAGATACACCGAAGTATCTGTTTCCACGCGGTGTACCGCAATAACGTTGTGTTGCTTACACCAGCTGTAAAGGATTACCTTTTAGCGGAGCTTGCCGTCGCAGTCTGTGGCAGTATCATTTAGTCTGTTCGACTGCGCATGGGACAAATAGCATTGTGAAACACTGCAGAAACGAACGACTTCCTTATTTTTGCTCCGACTGACCATACTGCGGGAAATTTTCCCAGATTCTCAGTTGAGGATTTTTGCAGCAGGAAGTTACCTCAGAAACCCTGTTAATTCGTAATGTATTGAGCGAATCGCAAATCAGAAGGCATTTAACACGGAACACAAACAAAACTGGCAAATCAAATGCGTTTTCAGACACAGCGAGCATGAATGCTAAATGCGAGACAAGCCGGGGGCATGAACCATAAAGTAATCTCACAAC
>NW_025164387.1:0-1620 GCF_004010195.1 Chiloscyllium plagiosum
ACCATACTAACCAACCCCCTCTGTACATAATTACCAGCTCCCTCCGTCCATCATAACCTGCCCTCTCTGTCCATAATAACCAGCCTCTCTGCCCATAATAACCAGCTCGCTCTGTCCATAATACCAAGCTTCCTCTGTCCATAATAACCAGCTCCCTCTGTCCATAATACCCTGCCCCCTCTGTCCATAATAACCAGCTCCCTCTGTCCATAATAACCAGCTCCTTTCCATAATAACCAGCTCCCTCTGTCCATAATAACCAGCCCTCACTGTCCATAATAACCAGCCCTCTCTGTCGATAATAACCAGCTCGCTCTGTCCACAATAACCATCCCCCTCTGTCCATAATAACCAGCTCCCTCTGTCCATAATAACCAGCCCCTTCTGTCCATATTAACCAGCTCCCTCTGTCCATAATAACCAGCTCCCTCTGTCTATAATAACCAGCTCCCTCTGTCCATAATAACCAATCCCCTCTGTTCATAATTACCACCTCCCTCTATCCATAATTACCAGCTCCCTCTGTCCATAATTACCTGCCCCCTCTGTCCACAATAACCAGCCCTCTCTGTCCATAGTAACCAGCTCCCACTGTCCATAATAACCAGCACCCCCTGTCATAATAACCAGCCCTTTCTGTCCATAATAACCAGCTCCCTCTGTCCATAATAACCAGCCCTCACTGTCCATAATAACAAGCCCTCTCTGTCAATAATACCCAGCTCCCTCTGTGCATAATAACCAGCCCTCTCTGTCCATAATAACCAGTACCTTCTGTCCATAATAACTGGTTCTCTCTGTCCATAATAACCAGCCCCCTCTGTCCATAATAACCAGCTCCCTCTGTCCATTATAACCAGCTCCCTCTGTCCATTATAACCAGCTCCCTCTGTCCATAATAACCAGCCCCCTTTGTCCATAATAACCAGCTCCCTCTGTCCATAATAACCAGCACCCTCTGTTCATAATTACCTGCCCCCTCTGTCCATAATAACTAGCCCTCTCTGTCCATAATAACCAGCCCTCTCTGTCCAAAGTAACCAGCTCCCACTGTCCATAATAACCAGCTCCCACTGTCCATAATAACCAGCTCCCTCTGTTCATAATAAACAGCCCCCTCTGTGTATAATAACCAGCCCCCTCTGTCCATAATAACCAGCCCTCACTGTGCATAATAACCTGTCCCCACTGTCCATAATATCCAGCCCCCTCTGTCCATAATAACAAGCTCCCTCTGTCTATAATAACCTGTCCCTTCTGTCCATAATAACCAGCTCACTCTGTCCATAATAATCAGCTCCCTCTGTCCATCATAACAAGCTCCCTCTGTCCATAATAACCTGTCCCCTCTGTCCATAATAACCAGCTCCCTCTGTCCATTATAACCAGCTCCCTCTGTCCACAATAACCAGCCCCCTCTGTCCATAATAACCAGCCACCTCTGTCCATAATAACCAATCCCCTGTGTTCATAATTACAACCTCCCACTGTCCATAATTACCAGCTCCCTCTGTCCATAATTACCTGCCCCCTCTGTCCACAATAACCAGCCCTCTCTGTCCATAGTAACCAGCTCCCACTGTCCATAATAACCATCCCCCTCTGTCCATAATAACCAGC
>NW_025164388.1:0-1620 GCF_004010195.1 Chiloscyllium plagiosum
TCCGGTTTCCTCCCAACAGTCCAAAGGTGTGCATGTTAGGTGAACTGGCCATGCTAAATTGCCCGTAGTGTTAGATAAGGGGTAAATGTAGTGGTATGGGTGGGTTGCGCTTCGGCGGGGCGGTGTGGACTTGTTGGTCCAAAGGGCCTGTTTCCACACTCTAAGTAATCAAAAAGGTCTCCAACACTGACGCCTGTCCGACTCCCACTGGACTCTGATGTCCAGTAAGAAAAGCATCCTTTATTCATGTCCTCTGCTTCCTGCCACTTAGAGGATTATGGATCCAAATGGACAAATGCTCTTGCTTCCCATGGGCTTTACGTTTTGTAATCAGTCTCCTGTCTGGGATCTATGAAAGAAAAAACGTTGCTGAAGTCCAAGTAGACGGTATCCAAAACGTGCCCTCATCTATGCCACTGTCATGTCATCAGATAAGACAGTCAGGGTGGTCAGAAATCACCTCCCCTTAAAATAAAATACAGACTGTCCTTGATTAATCCCTGCCTCTTCAATTGCAGTGTAATTCTATCCCTCAGAAGTGCTTCCAACAGTTTCATTACCACTGAGTTTAGACGGATCAACCAGTAGGTTTCTGCTTCATCCACTCCTTCCTTCACGACAGAACGCACCAAATCGGTTGTCCTCCAGGACGTTGGCACATCTCCTCTGCCCAATGCAAGTGAAACTGTTTGCAAGATACTTTCCCTTTCTTCCCTTAAGTACACTCAACAGTATAGGATAACTTTCATCTAGCTCTGGTAATCTATCTACTTTTAAGCCTGCTAAACCACTCAGAATCACTGCTGTGTCTGCGCTAACATATTTAATTGTATCACAGATATTTTCCTTAATTTCTGTGCCTACATTGACTTGTGAACAACTATCCAGCATATTATTCCACACTGTATGTATATGATTAGATTACTTACAGCGTGGAAAGTGGACCTTCGGCCCAACAAGTCCACACCGACCCGCAACACACCCATTTACCCCTTCACGTAACACTACGGGTAATTTAGCATGGCCAATTCACCTAACCTGCACGTCTTTGGACTGTAGGAGGAAACCCACACAGACAATGGGAGAACGTGCAAACTCAACACAGTGAGTCGCCTGAAGCGGGAATTGAACCTGGGTCTTTGGCGCTGTGAGGCAGCAGTACTAACCACTGTGCCACCGTGCCACCCACATTTATTCTGCTTTTATGGACAATTTACTGCGGTGGTTCAGGGTATGCCCCACTCAATTTCCAGTTATTCTTTTAGTGCTAGTATATCCTAAAATACAACTTTTGATTTTCTATCATTTGCAGCCGCCAGTAACATTTCATATCACTTCTTACCATCCTGAAGTTTCCATTTAGATACCCTCTTGCACATTTCATATTTCTCCTCATTCTTTTGCTGTTTTGAGAGCTCAGTATCTGTCATAAGCAGCCATTTTGCATTTAATCTAATCTTGTGCATACGTTAACATTCTGAGTTGCTGGTATTTAAAGTCTCATTCCTTTTCTTCTTGAGAGTTTCAGTCCTATATTCTGCATATTTCCTTCTTGATTGCATCCCACTGCACTGAGACAGATTTATGTGAAGGTTTCTTGAAATGTATAAGCTTTATGAT
>NW_025164389.1:0-1620 GCF_004010195.1 Chiloscyllium plagiosum
ACACGCAGTCCCCTGTTCGATTCCCACCCCCCTCTTCCCAAAATCCACAAGCAGGACCTCCTGGGCAAGACCCAGTATTGCTGCCCACCTCCTGCCCTAGTGAGCTCATCTCCTACTACCTCGATCGATTTGTTCCTCTCTTATCCTTTTCCAGACCTTTCCCACCTTCTGACACTGAACGTCAGTTTCGGAATTTCCAGTTTGTGGGTTCCGGTGTTCCCCTAGGGTGTGCCAGCCCCTTGATACCCCTTCAGGATGGTATCAGGACTCACCCCTGAACTGTGCCCATCCTCCACCTCCACCCAACCTCTGCACTCGATACCTGTGATCCCCGCTTCCTCTCTCTCTCTCCCTCCTCGCCAGCTACCAGACCTGCTGAGTTTTGCCTTCTGATCTGAGGGTCATAGAGATGTACAGCACGGAAACAGACCCTTCGGTCCAACCCGTCCCTGCTGACCAGATATCCCAACCCAATCTAGTCCCCATTTGCCAGCACCCGGCCCATATCCCTCCAAACCCTTCCTATTCATATACCCATCCAGATGCCTCTTAAATGTTGCAATTGTACCAGCCTCCACCACATCCTCTGGCAGCTCATTCCACACACGTACCACCCTCTGTGTGAAAAAGTTGCCCCTTGGGTCCCTTTCCCCCTCTCACCCTCTAGTTCTGGACTCCCCCACCCCAGAAAAAAGACTAGGTCTATTTATCCTATCCCTATCCATGCCCCTCTCTAAGGTCACCCCTCAGCCTCCGTCACTCCAGGGAAAACAGCCCCGGCCTATCCAGCCTCTCCCTGTAGCTCAAACCCTCCAACATCCTAGTCCATCTTTTCTGAACCCTTTCAAGTTTCACAACATCCTTCTTAGAGCAGGGAGACCCATCTCTCTCGTTCTCTCTCTCACTCTCTTTCGCGCTGTCTCACTCTTGCTCTCTTTCGCGCTCTCTCTCTCTCTCTCTCTCTCACCCACGCCCCCCTCTGGACCTACCTCCCACACAACTTCCTCCAAGCTGCTAGTCTCACACACCGTCCCCCGTTCGATTCCAAACGATATTCCTAACCAATGTCCTGTCCAGCCGCAACATGACCTCCCAACCCCTGTACTCAATACTCTGACCAATAAAGGAAAGCATACCAAACGCCGCCTTCACTATCCTATCTACCTGCGACTCTGCGTTCAAGGATGGGGTGGGGGGGAAATCTGCTGCTCCATCTTATCCAGTAAGAGGACGGTAAAGCCTTTGTCCAGCGCAAAGACAGAAAACTGAGCTCCCTTTATACCATTGGTTGAAAACTCAGCTGGTCCCGGGAAGCCATCTTGGAATTCAGGATAGACAGAGAGAGAGAGAGAGAGAGAGAGGGGCGAGACATCCTGGTGGGACTTACCCACTTTCTTCCCCTTCTCCGTGGTGCTGACGATGGAAAAACGCTTGTCCGCATTGCGCCTCAGGGTCAGCGCTCTGTTTTTCACCTTCATCAGGACGTGGATTTGATTGGTGCCCTGAGGCGTCTTTGCCAGGTTTTGCCGGGTGAGGTTGGCCTTGGTCATTCTGGGAGCAGAAAGGTCGCAGGTATGTGACCAGGAGTGCACTGGTGCCATGTTACCATAACCACCGTCC
>NW_025164390.1:0-1620 GCF_004010195.1 Chiloscyllium plagiosum
GTAGGAGGTAGATGGTGTTTTCTTTGTTCTAATCAGTAACACCTTCTCCTCTTGCTTTCCTTCCCTGTCAAAATACCTTTTGAGCATATTCACATGACACACTGTAAGATGTCTTTCTGTCTGGAGTTCCTATTAAATTTCCTTTGCATTTCATAAGGTCCACTAAACCTTGCATTTCAAGGTTCACCGATTACTGGAAGTAACACAAATTCATTATCCCCAATAGCAAAATTGCAAATTTTGATTTCCTATCCGCTTCCTGTTTCATTGCATGCTGCAATACTTCTAAATTCTGACGAGTCAACTCCCCAGCGCTATTATTCGTTCCCTAAAATTTGAGACCTATTCTAAATGTGTGGCCTTTGAATTCTTATTTCCTAATTTCTCCTTAACCAATTTTACCGGCACCCTCACTTGATTCCCAAAACCTGGCTCCAATGGACAAAACTTTGGTGCATTCATTTGATGCATCTCTGATCGCAAAAAACACAGGTAGAATTCCCTTATCCGAATCATCAGGATAATCCTGACCATAAGCCATCAACATGGTCTTCAATGTTTGATGTCACCTTTCTAGTGCTCGCTGCGATTTTGCATGGGACGCAGTCGATTTGAATTCCTTTATTCCTAAGCGGCCCTAATCTTCCTTGAATAGTTTGGATGTGAAGTTTGAACTTTGATCTCACTGTATCTCTATTGGTAGACCTCTACAATCCTTTTAGCTGTAATATTGCATCTGGGAATGGCCTCTGGAAATCTAGTCGATACATCCATTATTATTCAGAAATATTGATTCCCACTTTATTGTTTGAGGTTGGCGACCTAACCAGTCAATTAATACTCTTGTAAAAAGTTCGTCAAATGCAGGAATACATTTTAAAGGTGCAGGTTTTATTACCACCTGTGATTTTCCAATTACCTGACATCTATGCCACAGCTGGCACACTTCAACGACATGCTGGTGCAGTCCAGGTGTGTAAAAATGTCTTTGCATTTCAGCCAGGGTTTTCCTCACTCATAAATGACCTCCAGGAGGTCGCTCATGCGCCACTCACAACACCACTATTCTATACTGCATTAGCAATACAATTTGATGCATTAATTCCCATTTCTCCTCTCCTTGAATATGTGATAGTCTCCATTTCCTCATTAGGACATCATTTGTAAGGTAATTACAAACAGTGATACATTCACAATACCTAATGTACAAGCTTTTTTTTATAACAGCTTTAAATTTTCATCTTTCTGCTGTAACTTAAATAGTTTAGCTGAGCTAAAAAAAATTGCATGAGACCCTGTTTGCTCCTGTTTTGTCTCAACTAACTGATGGAATAAAGTGTCTGCTATGCCACTTCAGCTTCCTTTTCTTTACATTTTTGATCTCTCTTGTTTCAACTGGTGACATTGGGACCTTGTTACCCCACAACCAGGAGAGATTACAGGATAAGACTCTTGCATTGCTTCAGTTGCCTGTGTCTCTGTTGGCTTTTCAATGAAAGTAGGTAGCACTTCTATAGATAAATCAGCTATATACGTCGCAAAGACAGTTTGTATTCCTGGAGCTGATAGTGTGTCCAAAACTCCTACCACAATTTCTCCACACTTTTCTTGACATTCTGC
>NW_025164391.1:0-1620 GCF_004010195.1 Chiloscyllium plagiosum
AAACTTGCTGACCAACATCAATTGTCAATAGACACTATTGGCACAGATTAACTGGATCTTGCTGTCCACACATTGGCTATTGCCTTTCCTGACAAAAATATTCAGACTTCCATGGAATGGCCTTTGTAAAAGGTGCTATATTAGTGCAGTTTATTTAGCTCTCTTTATACGTCTACAGGCAGAATTTCGTAGGAGTCTGAGGGTATCTGCTGCAGTGAGATATGTGGCAGGAGCAGTTGACAAGGATATTAAGGTCCAACTCGACATTGAGATCATCTCCCTCCAAGCTTTTAGATCTTGTTCATCAACCTGTTCAGGGGTGTTATTACATAACTCTGGAGCTCTCTCTGCTCTTTAATGAGCTGTCTTTTCCTGTAATGAGAATACTTTGGGGGTGGAAGAGTGAGATGATAGCAGGTGGCGCACTTCTTAGTGCCGGTGTATGTGGGGAAAGGTGGTGAGGTGTTTCCAAGGGATTGAGGAGGCAGGAAAGAGGACACTCAGGGTGGGTGCTGTGGGAGGCTGAGGGGGCAGAGTGATGAAGGAAGAGGTTGGTGCCAATACTGAGGGTGGTTTGGAAGGAACCTTGGTGTGTGCAGTGCACTGATCGAGTGAAGGTGAGGCAGCAGAGAGAAGGATGTGGCCCTAACTCTGGTGGATTGGAGAAAGTGATGAGCTTTCTACATTGCTGGTTGTTATTCTGTATGCTGTAGATAGCACTGACTGAGGTGGAAACTTCAGACCAGGCTGGCAGGGTTTGATTGTACTCCTCTGGCAATCTGCTCCCTGTTTCTTCTATCTCAATATATTTCCTTTTGTCGGCTCAATATATTTCTTTCTCTTTTTCCATCTCACTATTTATCTCCACCTTTGTATCTAGAGTCATAGAGGTGTACAGCATGGAAACAAATCCTTAAGTCCAACTCATCTGTACCAATCAGACATCCTAAATTAATCTTACCCCATTTGCCAGCACTTGGCCCACATTCCTCTAAACCTTCCTAATCATGTACCCATAAATGCTGTAATTGTACCAGCTTCCACCACTTTATCTGGCAGCTCATTCCATACACATACCATCCTCTGCATGAAAAAGTTGCCCCTTAGGTCCCTTTTAAATCATCCCCCCTCTCACCTCTAGTTTTACACTCCCATACCCTGGGAAGACTATTTTGGCTATTTACCCTATCCATGCCCCTGATGATTTTATAAACTTCGAAAAGGTCACCTCTCAGCCTCTGGTGCTGGAATGAGAATAGGCCCAGCCTATTCAGCCTCTCCCTGTAACAACCTGGCAACATCTTTTCGGAACCCTTTCAAGTTTCACAATTTTCTTATAGCAGGGAGACCAGAATTGTGTGGCCGCCCAGGCCCCCCTCAATACGGGATTGATTCAACTCACCTCCGGCTGCTTCTTCTCCTCATCCAGATTCACCGTACTCCAGCCCACTGTCTCGTCCCGGTCCAACTCCATCTCATCGTCCGATAATTCCTTATTCTCCACTTCAAAATCCTGGACAGAGAGAGTGAGGGAGATGTCAAACACACCCCTCCTTGTCTATGCTCCTTCTCTTTTAACTGTGAAAATAGCTCCCTCTACACTGTCCCCCATCAAACACT
>NW_025164392.1:0-1620 GCF_004010195.1 Chiloscyllium plagiosum
TCTCGACTCTGATCTCCCACATTTGCAGACCTCCCCTTCTCCCATTCAGCCCATTGAGCCTGCTCTACCACCCAATGAACTTACTTTGCACTTCTGCCTTTTGACACTCCTCTCTGCCCAATATAACTCGCTGTTTCTTGTCCCCTTGCCTCCAATACCCCACCTTGCCATCTGTCTACCCCACTCCCATACTCTCTATCAACCCCGCTCCCATTAGCCTGTTATCTGTCTTGACTGTCACCTGGACACAGAGCCCTTTCCCCCTCCGTCCCTGCCTGTGTGGAGGGAGTATTGGGGTGGACAGAGAGCCCTTTCCCCCACTGTCCCTGCCTGTGTGGAGGGAGTATTGGGGTGGGCACAGAGCCCTTTCCCCCTCCGTCCCTGCCTGTGTGGAGGGGGTATTGGGGTAGGCACAGAGCCCTTACCCCCTCCGTCCCTGCCTGTGTGGAGGGGACAATGGGGTGAGGTACAGGAGGATAATCACTGCCTTCAGATAAAACCCAGCCTCACCCTCTGGGAACTAAGTATGAATTCCCTTCAATGTGCCGCCCTGAGTTCAAGTCAATGATGGGTTAACTGCAGAGTGTCTGAGAAACACCTGGTCAGGAGCTTGAAGGAGCAGCTGGAAAAATTCTGGATAAATTCTGAGGAGGAACAATTAGACCATTCATTGGGATATCTACCATGTCTGCACACATCTGTTAGTTTGATAACATGCATCTCAATTGTACTGCATGTGAATGTGCTGTTGTTATCTTTAATATCAGGTATCTGGTATCTGGTATCAGTCTAGTCTTTGTCTCAGTGTGATCACTGCACTCATTTATATAACAGTCTGCAGCCTTGCTGGTGATAACATGACCCCCACAAGCAACAAAACGTGGACCCACCATCCCAGAACACAGTCAGCACACTGCGTCACTCACAGGCACAACTGGGAACGCTGCCGAGGGAGAGAGAGACAGACAGACAGAAGGAGACAGACAGAAAGAGAAAGAGAGAGAGAAACAGAGAGAGGTGCTGACAGCGACGTGCGAATGAGAGGTAGATGGAGACGCTGACAGACTAAAGACCCTTTAGCCAAAACAACTTCTCTCCATAGCAACTGTACCCTGCTTCAGGAGTGCAATCTTCTGGTCTCTATTCATACGAGGCCAAGAGGCCATTCAGCCCGTCAACTCCAATCTCTAGGAACAAGAAGAGGTCATTCAGTCTCTCCAGCCATTCAGTTAGATCCTAACCAGTCTGTGCCTGAGACCCAGTGACCATCCAGACTCCACCCCACTTCCCCCTAACCCCCCACTGATTGGAGTGCCCTTTCTGAAGGGGATTAAAGCTGAGTCTGTGCAGCTGGCTGTCATCATTTCACTCTTTCAGCCCCCAAGTCCATTCGGGTCAGTACAGGATCAGTGAATGGCCTCGCTGTGATGGGACGGAGGAGGGGGGAGGGGTCACCTAGTTGGGAGCCCTTGGTTTGGTCTCCTCTCAACAAGTGAGACAATGCTCCCGGGAATCACTGCTGCACCAGTTAAAATGAGCAAGGGGCGGGGGGAAACGGGGCAGGGGCTATAAACTCTGGTAATGAATCCAGCAAAGACCCTCAGACAGCACCTTCCAAAC
>NW_025164393.1:0-1620 GCF_004010195.1 Chiloscyllium plagiosum
AATGATGCAATAACTTTCAAAAGTTGATTAGAGGAGACCATTTACAGGTGAAAGTATGACTGACAAGTGGGAGTCTTTAAAAGTGCGATAATGAGAGTTCAGAAGCATATGGTCCTATTGGTTGAAGGGTAGAAAGAGAGTAGGAACATGCTTAAAAAGGAAATCAGAAAGGCAAAAATGGAAATTTAGAAAGCTTTGGCAAGTAAGATTTAAGATAACTCAAAAACGATTCTATAAACACTTCAAGAGCAGGAGAGCAATGAGAGAGAGAGTAGGACCCTTTAAAGATCAACAATGTTGTCTTTGTGTTGAACCTCCAGAGGTGGGAGAGATGCTAACTGAATATTTCACATCAATTTTTACTGTTGAAAAAGAAATGGGGGCTAGAGAACTCCGGGAAATAAATATTGATATTTTTAAAACAGTTCACATTATAGAAGAGGAAGAACTGGAGATCTTAGAAAACATAAAGATAGATAATCCTCCAGTGCCTGATTATATGTGTCCCAGGATGTTGTGGGAAGTTGGGTACGAAATTGTGGGGCACCTAGTAGAAATACTTGTGTACGTGGGTGAAGAACGAAAGGACTGGAGTTTGGCTAATGTTGTGCTATTGTTTAAGAAAGGATGTGAGGAGAAGTTCTGGAACTATAGACCCACGGGTCTAACTTCGTGGTGGGTAAGTTGTTGGTGATGATTCTGAAAGATAGGCTTCATATGCTTTTAGAGAGGCAAGGATTGAGTAGAGATAGCTTGGATTTTTTGCAAGAAAAATCGTACCTCACAAACTTGCTTGAGTTTTTTGAGGAAGTAACCAATAAGATTGAGGGCAGAGCAGAAGTTGTTGACTTGGATTTTAGTACAGCCTTTGACAAGGTTCTGAATGGTTGACTGGTTAGTAAAGTTAGATCACACAGGATTCAGGGTGAGTTTGCCAATTCATTACAAAATTGGCTTTGGAGTCGGAGACAGAGGATGGTGGTGGAGGTTTGTTTATCACACTGGAGGCCTCTGACCAGCGGTGCTCCACAGAATTTGGTGCTAGGTCCACTACTTTTTATCATTTTACATAAATGATTTGGATGTAAATATAGGAGGTATGGTTAATAAGTTTGTAACAAGTTTGCTTCATCCTAAGATGGCAGCACCATATGGCAGAACGGCTCTTGTGCCAGAACTCATTTGCTCTGACCGCTTTTCTCTTTCTGTCTTTTGCTTCTCTGTTTTTTATTTCTCTTCTTGACCTTGTCCTGAGCTTGGACAGTATCATGGCAGCAAGCGTCCAACCACAGGGAAGAGTGGGCCCAGGACACACCTCTAGTGAGCTGCTACTTACTTTTCCAGAGCATGCCCAGGACCTAAAATCAGTGTCTGTCATATCGGTGGAGACAACATCAGCGAGATCAACCCAGAGGCAAAAGATCGTGCCTGAGGTTTGGCGACTTTATTGTTGGTTGGGTCCAGCACTAGCACCAGTGAAGCAGTGGCAGAAAGGCACGATGGCAACATTGACGAGATGGGTCTACCGGTGAGAAATCCAGCTCTGACGTTGGTTGGTTTGGCGCAGCCATTGGCTCCCAATGGTGGAGCAGTACATGTCTAAGGATCAGCAACTTCAAT
>NW_025164394.1:0-1620 GCF_004010195.1 Chiloscyllium plagiosum
AGACTAATGGAGAAAATGAAGTACGGTGTGCAGGATGTTCTAGCTAGGTGAATAAAGAACTGGTTGAGCGGCAGGAGACAGAGAGTAGTAGTTGAAGGGAGTTATTCGAAATGAAGAAAGGTGACCAGTGGTGTTCCACAGGGGTCAGTGTTGGTGGCACTGTTGTTTGTAATATATATCAATGATCTGCAAGAGGGCACTGTTGGTATGATCAGCAAGTTTGCAGATGACACGAAGATTCGTGGAGTAGCAGAAAGCATAAGGGACTGTCAGAGAATACAGCAAGATATAGATAGACTGGACGGTTGGGCAGAAAAGTGGCAGATGGATTTCAATCCAGACAAATGTGTGGTGATGCATTTAGGAAAGATTAATTCTCGAGCAAATTATACAATGAATGGAAGAGCCTTGGGAAAAGTTGATGGGCATTGGGATCTGGGAGTGCAGGTCCATTGTACCCTGAAGGTTGCTGCACAGGTGGATAGAGTTGTCAAGTAGGCATATAGCATGTTTGCCTTCATTGGATGAGGTATTGATTAGAAGAGCTGACAAGTCATATTAATATTGTACAAGACATTGGTTCGGCCGCATTTAGAATACTGTGTTCAGTCCTGGTCGCTACATTACCAAAAGGATGTGAACGCTTTGGAGAGGGTGCAGAGAATGTTTACGAGGATGTTGCCCGGTATGGAAGGAGCTGGCTATGAAGAAAGGTTGAGTAGGTTAGGTTTATTTTCATTAGAAATAAGGAGATTGAGAGGGGGAGCTGATTAAGGTTTATAAAATCGTGAAGGGTATAAACAGGGTGGATATAGGCAACTGTTTCCCAGGGTGAAGGATTCAATAACGAGAGGAGATGTCACGCTTTCAAGGTGAGAGCTGGAAAGTTTAAGGGGGAACACGCGGCAAGTACTTCACACAGAGGGTGGTGGGCATTTGGAACGCGTTGCCAGCAGAGGTGGTAGAACAATCATTTTCCTAGTTTCCCCATGCTTCTTATATAAGAATAAACCGCTTTGGGATACTCCTTCATTCTTGATTGCTAAAGCTGTTTCATGACCCCTTTTAGTCTGCGTGATTCCTCATTTAAGACTTGTCCTACTCTTCCGATATTCTTCCAGGGCTCGTTCAGTTCTTAGCTGCCTATACCTAATAAATGCTTCTCTTATCCTCTTGGCTAATCGTACAATTGCTCCTAGCATCCACGGTTCACGAATCTTGCCCGTCTGATCCTTTGCTTTCAATGGGGCATGCCTATCCTGCACTGTCTTTAACCGATCTTTGAAAGCCTCCCATATCTCAAATGTGGACTTCCCTTCAAATAGCTGTGTCCTATCCATATTTCCGTGCTCCTGCCTAATTTTGGTATAATTGGCCTTGGCCCAGTTTAGTAATCTTCCCTTAGGACCACTGTCTACTTTATCTAAGAGTATTCTGAAACTTACAGAATTGTGGTCACTGTTCCCAAAGAAATCCCCCACCACAACTTCTACCACCTGGCCTGGCTCGTTCCCCAGAACCTGGTCCAATATGGCTCCTTCCCTCGTCGGACTATTAACATATTGCTCTAGAAAACTCCCCTGGATGCTTCTTCCAAATTCTACCCCATCCAGACCTCCC
>NW_025164395.1:0-1620 GCF_004010195.1 Chiloscyllium plagiosum
ACCCTACTTGGGCCATAGAGTCAATAAGACTGTGTTCTACCTGTTTGAAAATAAGTAGGGGAGATCAAAAGTGCCCCAGCTCCCATGTCTGTATTGGAACTTAGGTCTTTCCACGGATTGGTGCATTATTACATAATCTGGCCCAATCGTGACCCCCTCACATCTGCTACTGAAGAAAGGTCAGCCTTAGAAATGGTCTCATAGCTAAGACATAGCCTTTAGGGAAGTGAAAAAGGTGTTGATCTGGTGCTGACAGGTGATACCTCCCTGTACAGTATTGGGGTAGTGTTGGCTCACAGAGGGCCCAATGGAGAGGAACACACAATAGGGTTGCCTTCCCAGACTTTGGCAGATGTAGAGCACAAATATGCCCAGATAGAGAAGGAAGGTTTGGCGTTCACCTTTGGTGTGAGAACATTTCACTGATACCTTTATGAACATAGATTTGTAATAGTAACACACTAGAAACCATCGCTAGGGCTACTTAAAGAGGCCAGGGCTGTGCCACCTACGGCTTCAGATCGAATTCAATGGTGGGCTCTCATTTCTAGGTGCGTACAATTGCCATTTAGAACACTGTCCAGGAGGTCAAGTCGCAAATGCAGATGCCTTGAGCCGCCTCCTACTGGCAGATACATCAGTGGTGGCCGCTTGAAGACTCTGTTCTGATTTTAAACTATCTGGACACTCTTCTGGTCACCGCTGACAATATAAACTGTGGACACATGAAGATCCAATCTTAGCAAAACTAAAACAACTGGTGGTGATGGGGGAAACAAAAGGGCCGTCACAACCAGAATTGAAACTTTTTATAGTCCCAGTTTGGCCAGATCCCTACAGAGGACAGCATTTAATTCTGGGGAGCAAGAGTGATTGTTCTGAGCAAAGCTCACCGCCGGATGATGGCTGGACTCCAGCAAGGTCATTCAGCTGTGTCCAAAATAAAGATGTTTTGGCAGGAGGCCAGGATTACATGCAGATATAGCCATGTTGGTGGGTAGTACCCATAGTGCCAAGAAGGACAAAAGCATTACTGCCAGCAGGTGCCCCACATTTATGGGAATGGTCCAAGTAAACCCTGGATTTGGTTACGCGTTGTGTAGGTCCTCTCATGGACTAAGCATTCTAAATTATTGTGAACTCCCACTCAAAGTGGCTGGACGTGAACAGAGTTCAATCATCTGACAACAGAAAAGCTGCAAACAAATTTGACAATACACAGACTCCCAAGTGGTTGGTCACGACAACGAGCCATCATTTCCCAGCAAGGAACTTGAGTATTTCCTAAAGACGAATGGCACTCGGCATATAAGGACAGCTCCATACCTTCTACCATCTGCTATCATGCAGAAAGAGCAGTCCAAACTTTGAAAGCAAGTTTAAGAAACAACTTAAACTTCCCTAGAAACCAGACAGGCCCAGTACCTATTTGATTATTTCATAGAATCCCTACACTGTGGAAACAGGCCATTCAGCCCAACGAGTCCACACCAACCCTTCGAAGAGTAACCCACCCAGACCCATTCCCCTATGCTATTATTCTACATTTACCCCTGCCTAATGCGTCTAACCTACACATCGCTTAACACTAGGGGCGATTTAACATGGCCAATTCACCTA
>NW_025164396.1:0-1620 GCF_004010195.1 Chiloscyllium plagiosum
ACATCATATTGACAATCTTAAAAGGCAACGATGGAATCTGATGTTTTGGTGGCATAAGTGCAAGGAAAGTTGAACAGTTGGGAGTAGAACTGCCAAACATCCAGCACTTAAAAAGACTGCCTAAAAAATAACTCTCTTAAAAAAACGTACCTTATCGTTCAATAAACTGTGAAGCAGAAATCCCTAAGAAGAAGAAGAAGAGAAAACCCGAATCAGAGAAAGAAAAAGCTGCCTGGTTTTGAGATAAGAAGTTTTGTTTTGTAATTCCTGATCTGGAGTTTTATCAGTCTAATGTTACCGAAGTGAAGTTAAAGGACAGGCTCGAGTAAATGGTCGTTAGTTAATTATTGTTTATCATACTTTATGAAAAATAAGTTATTAAATATTACTTTAACTGGTTCTTGGCCTATCGAATTTTCAGAGATTATTGCACGGGATAAATCTTTTCTGTGTTGCTGGCTTTCAATTAAGCAGAATAATTTCCCCAGTGTCATAACAGTTGGAAGATGTTATTAACTCTAATGAAGACAGTAAGATCCATACTTCCAAGTGCAGTGACATTCCTCACTTAATATTTTAACATTTCAGCACGAAGGTATGTATCATTTACAGTCCACAGCAGAGAGATCACAGTGAGACTGTCTGTATGTGTGTGTGTATATGCGTGCGGCCTATGTGTCAATCTCTGCCTGCGATGGGAATCCCTTTTTCCTCACGGAAGTTGCAATGAATTAATGAAAATGTGGTGAATAAGATTCACAGTCTATATTTCCTGCTCTCTCTCTCTCTCGACATCCTGCTTGTGTTTAAAGTGATACAATGCCACACTCTGCTGGACTCCCCACGCAACTGCACAAGCAGCAGTTTCATTTTTGAAGAAATCATCAATGTCGATGAATCTCTCACGTTGCACGTTTGCTTCTTTCTTCAAACAGTGCCTTCAGTAACACGAAGCAGCTTTGCCCGATCCGTTGCGATGCTGTCTCTGAGACATGAGGAGACAAGGGAAGAACATGCCCAGAGTTGAACTCACCCAGCCCCCCCACCCCATCGGGGTTTGAATTCACTCTCCCTTTGAATTTGTGATAGCATATCGGAAAACATTATAAAAATGCAATAAATTTCACTCTGTCTCTTCATGAAGAGTTTCAGTCAGAGATACCTGGATAGACTTGCAGCTGAATAACTCTACCTAATATCTCCAATGTCAGCACCACTGCTCAAAGACAAATCGTGAACTCATTTCCACCTTGCAGTGAAAGTACAATTGATTTCTATTGAGTTAAAAATCACGCAAAACCAAATTATACTCCAACATTTGGAAAGTCCAAATTTCGGAGCGCTGAACTTTCATCAAGTGGTTGTGGAATATGAGGTAGTCCTTCTAAATAAGCATGTTGGACTCGAACCTTTTGTTGTGTGCTTTTTAACTTTGACACCACTGTCCAAGGCTGCCTCCTCCACATTACTTGTCACTTGAGTGTTTTCCACACTGACCGACATCAGTGCAATTGTAATCCTCTCCACACGAACCTTGCGTGCAGTTCTTTGTGGGAGTGTGTATCTGTGTGTGAGTGTGTGTGTGTGTGTGTGTGTGTGTGTGTGTGTTGATTTGCTGTC
>NW_025164397.1:0-1620 GCF_004010195.1 Chiloscyllium plagiosum
AACTATCTGAGGTATTGAGGTAGCTCTTTCTGACGTATTGAGGGAGCACTTTCTGAGGTATTGAGGGAGCACTATCTGAGGTATTGAGGGAGAACTTTCTGAGGTACTGAGGGAGCACTATCTGAGGTTTTGAGGGAGAACTATCTGAAGTATTGAGGTAGCACTTTCTGAGGTATTGAGGGAACACTACCTGAGGTAACGAGGGAGAACTATATGAGATATTGAAGCAGAAATATCTGAGGTATTGAGGGAGCACTTTCAGAGGCATTGAGGGAGCACCTTCTGAGGTACTGAGGAAGCGCTTTCTGAGGGACTGAGGGAACACTTTCTGAGGTACTGAGAGAGCACTTTCTGAGGTATTGGAGGAGCACTGTCTGAGGTACTTAAAGAGCTCTTACTGAAGTTTTGAGGGAGCACGTTCTGAAGTACTGAGAGAGCACTTTCTGAGTTACTGAGCGAGCATTTTCTGAGGTACTGAGGAAGCACTATCTGAGGTACTGAAGGAGAACTATCTGAGGTATTGAGGTAGCTCTTTCTGATGTATTGAGGGAGCACTTTCTGAAATATTGAGGGAGCACTACCTGAGATAACGAGGGACAACTATATGAGATATTGAAGCAGAAATATCTGAGGTTTTGAGGGAGCACTTTCAGAGGCATTGAGGGAGCACCTTCTGAGGTACTGAGGAAGCACTTTCTGAGGTACTGAGGGAACACCTTCTGAGGTACTGAGCGAGCACTTTCTGAGGTACTGAGGAAGCACTATCTGAGGTACTGATGGAGAACTATCTGAGGTACTGAGAGAGCACTTTCTGAGGTATTGGAGTGGCACTGTCTGAGGTACTGAGGGAGCTCTTACTGAATTTTTGAGGAAGCACTTTCTGAGGTATTGAGGGAGAACTATCTGAAATATTGAGGGAACACATTCTGAGGTAGTGAGGAAGCACTATCTAAGGGACTGAGGGAGAAATATCTGAGGTATTGAGGTAGCTCTTTCTGAGGTATTGAGGGAGCACTTTCTGAGGTACTGAGGGAGGACACTCAGTGGTATTGTGGGAGCACTTTCTGAGGTATTGAGGGAGCACTATCTGAGGTATTGAGGGAGAACTTTCTCTATATTGAGGGAACACTTTCTGAGATATTGAGGGAGCACTTTCTGAGATACTGAGGGAGAACTATCTGAGGTATTGAGGGAGCACTTTCTGAGGTATTGAGGAAGCACTATCTGAGGAATTAAGGGAGCATTATCTGAGGTACTGTGAGAGAACTATCTAAGCTATTGAGGGAGCACTTTCTGAGGTATTGAGGCAGAACATTCTGTGGTATTGTGGGAGCACTTTCTGTGGTATTGAGTGAGCGCTATCTGAGGTATTGAGGGAGAACTATCTGAACTATTGAGGGAGCACTTTCTGAGGGATTGAGGCAGCACTACCTGAGGTACTGAGGTAGAACTACATGAGATATTGAAGGAGAACTATCTGAAGTATTGAGGGAGAACTTTCTGATTTATTGAGGGAGACATATCTGAGGTATTGAGGGAGCACTTTCAGAGGCATTGTGGGAGGACCTTCTGAGGTACTGAGGAAGGACTTTCTGAGGTACTGAGGGAACACTTTCTGAG
>NW_025164398.1:0-1620 GCF_004010195.1 Chiloscyllium plagiosum
AACCCTCAGTCTGTGGCAGGCAATGTCCTCAGAAAACCGTCATCATTGTCCACAACACCATATATTGCAAACCTACTAATCATGCTTTGTACATTCTAATCCAAGCCATTTTATAGACAACAAACAATTATCGCCTAGCATCGACTCCTCAGGTATTCCACTGAACACAGATCTCCTGTCCAACAAGTATCCTTCCACTACTACCACCTGACTCCTTCCATCTTAATAATTATGTATCGAATTTGCCAGCAATCCCTGGGTTCCATGCGATATAACCATCCCGACCACCCTATCATTTGGAACATTTTCAAAGACCTTTTTGAAATCCATACAGACCATGCCCAACGCCCTGCCTTCGTCAACACTGTTGGTCACTTCATTAAATAACTCTAACTAATTTGTTAAGCATGATCTCCCACGCAACAAGTCATTCTAACTCTTCCTAACCAAACCCTGCCTTTCAGAATCTTCGCAATTAACTTACCCACCACACTGTTGACGCTTGCCGGAGTATATTTCCCAAGTTTTTCTTCTTCGCACTTCTTGAATAATGACACCATGTTGGTCAACCTCCAATCTTGCAGGACCTCACCCTTGGCTAACAATAATGCAAAAATATCAGCATGAGCTCCCACAGAATCGTTCAGCGCGTCTTGCAGCGTTCTTGGATTCATCTGCACAGGACTAGGAGGTTTATCCACCTTCAAACATTCTAATACATCCAACACCTCCTCTACTGGGAAAGGGACTGTTTCCAAGATATGACCACTAACTTCAGCAAGATCCTAAGTTTTAAATTCTTTCTCTTCGCTAAACACAGCAAAGAAGTATTCACTGAGGACCATGTCCGTCTCCCTTCACACGTATATATTTCCTTGGTCGTTCAGAGACCATATTCTCAATTGCATAATACATTTTCTCCAATTATACGTAAATAAATCAATTTTTACCAATTATCCTGTGCCTTCTGCCAACAATTGAAATAATCTGTAGTCCGATAAACAATGTTATAATTAAGAAAATAATCTTGCGAAAATGCCTGTGAGGAGAGAAAAATATAATTGGTGTCTCAGTCCATCCCTCCACGCTTAACGTCAATACATTTATGCTGTCTGCATCTGCGTGTTGCTGGACGTTTATTTGGAAGTTAATGTTTTCATTTTTAAAGTTATATATCGATAGCCCATGACTTTTTAGCCACTGTTACAAGTTAAGAATTAATTCTTGGCAAGTCCAGACATCTGCTCTGCGCTTATTGCCGAAACATGTCCGACGAATTGGGAAAATCGGTGCACTCAATGTGTACTTTTATCACAACTTTGAGATTAACGGGACCATCATCTACAAAGTGTCGTCTCTGAGGGATAATGCTACTGTACATGACTGAGGATTCTGGACTACCAAGTCTGATCAAGCACTATGTCGTGTGAACACAGTCTTCCAAATTTTGGCCTCAACCACTTTCCTTCTGAGCCTGTAGGTTGGACGGACGTTGGCATAAATTGATAAATCCATTAACCTGCTTGCTAATTCCCAGAATATGGAGGACCTGCTGGCAACTCATTGAATGCTGAGAAAACAATATACGGAGGCATTCTCTCTACCATTTGCGATGCAAGG
>NW_025164399.1:0-1620 GCF_004010195.1 Chiloscyllium plagiosum
GATGTTACAGAGAGACAAGAAAGCAAGGCTGGATATGTTACCGAGAGACAGGAAAGCAATGCTGGAGATGTTACAGAGACAGGAAAGCAAGACAGGAGATGTTACAGAGATAGTGTGGCCTGAGAATGCTAGAATAGGTTAGTGAGATATTTTTAAGTTCATTTACAGAATATGGCAAAAGATGAAGCAGCTGAAGATTAGAGAGATAGGGAGGGGTGTAGGGGTTGGCGGAATTTACAGCGATAGATGGGACTGGAGAATGAGATAAAAATTGTAGTGATACGAAGGGTTACTGAGATACAAATGGATGTCGCGGCTGGAGGAGATGACAGGGAAAAATACAGAAATACACGTAGATAGTTTAAAAACGGAATTATGCAATGTCTTAATGGAGAAAATATTGTAGAAATCTGTGGAATAGACAAGGCACTTGGAGGAACTGAAGGAGTGTGACCTTCGACTGTCCAATCACAAGAGTCACAGAGTGGGTGTCATACAGCACAGAAGAGGCCAGTTGATTGATAGTGACAAAAAAGCCCTGCAGACACTGGAAATCCCTCCTTCCTAACATCTGGGTGCTAGGGCTGGATGTGGGAGCGACACCAACAGACTCCTCAAACGACAACGTGTCGTAACAAAACCTCATTGTGTCAGATCAAACACTGACATGGAAACCTCCTGCTGACTCCCTTCCCTCAGCTAATGGACCAGTGTCCCTCTGATGGAAGGCCTGAGAGAGTGACAAAGCTGGAGAAGGTATCCTGGGTGGGCCATTTCAAAACCAGCTCCCAGAACACCCAGAGGGGCTCAGCAGCAGCATTGCTCATCAAGACGGTCGGGTCCAAAAGGACATAGCTGCACTGAGTTGGAAGGGAACGCACTGAGTTGGAAGGGAACGACTGAGAGGGAGAGATATTCTTGACCTTATCTTCACCAACCTACCGGCTGCAGGCACATTGATCGATGACCGTATTGGGAAAGGTGACTACCCCACACAGTATTTCTATAGACAAAGTCCTGATTTTACGTTGTGAATTTTGTGAATATGAGAGTGTGAGTGAGTGAGTGAGTGAGTGAGTGAGTGAGTGAGTGAGAGAGTGGGTGAGAGAGTGAGTGAGAGTGAGAGAGTGAAAGTCAGGGTGAAAGAGTCAGAGTGAGAGAGTGAGAGTGTGAGAGTGAGTGAGAGAGTGAGTGAGTGAGTGAGTGCGATTGTGTTTGTGATTGTGAGAGTGAGAATGACAGTGACAGTGAGTGTGAGACTGAGAGTTAGAGCGAGAGTGTGTGTACACATGAGCACACATGTGAGAGATACTATCAACATGTTTCACGGAACAAACATCAAAGAGATCTAGAACTCAGCACTGGCATGTGTGAGGTGATTCGGGACATTACCAACAGCAGCAGAATTGTACTCCTGCACAATTTTCACTGTAACTGCCTGGCATGTGCTCCACAATACCCTGACCATCAGGCCATGGGATAAACCCTTGTTCAATGAAGAACACAGGATGGCCGGTCAAGAACAGCACTAGATACACCTCACAATGATGTGACATTACCAAACAGGACCACTTACTCACCAAATAACATAAAAAGCCAGTGACAGACAGATCTAACTAA
>NW_025164400.1:0-1620 GCF_004010195.1 Chiloscyllium plagiosum
CTCTACATAAAAGTTCAACCAGACTCGAAATGTCAACTCTACTTCCTTCTCTCTCTATGTTGCACCTTCCAGACCTCCTGACGTTTCCCGGGGGTGTGTATGTGGCAACAAATGGGACATGAACAAGGTGTAGTTTACAATTCAGACGATTTTAATTTACAACTCTCAAGGAACAAGGTGTTTCGGACCGACTCCACACAGCCTTCGCAGTCAACGCTATCATCAAATGAAGTCAGGGTCCCCATGGCTTCTCTGAGATCGCCGATTCTTACAACAGCGTTGTTCAAATGGGCACAGCCTCACGACAGATTCCACTTGACGTGCTGTGCACACATTGACCGAGCACATTCCACCAGCTTTTTTACAGTCGTTTTTATTCCATGTAAGGAAGTAAGGGCACTTTTATATGTCTATTCTGGTCGGTGGAAGCCAGAGGGAGAAGGTCGAATTCCAATGTCATGGAATCCCCCATATTATTTAGGGCGCCCCCGATGTTATATGGCCCGCATTTTACAGTTATGTTCTGTCACCTGTTGCAAATTTTTGGTCTATTTCCTCCGAAATCTGCATTTGATTTCCTTCCCAACAAACACTCAACTTCCATCTTGAAGGTTTTAATTGAACTTGCCTTGCCTTTTCTTCCAAGCCACGCATTCCAGACCACTAGTAGTCGCAGGGTGAAAACAAAATTTCCTCACTTCAGTACTGTTTCATTTGCACACCACTTTATCTGTACGCCACTCTCGTTCTTGTTCCTTTTATAAATGGTAAAGCCTTTTCCATATGTACTTCAATAAGTGTTGTGTCATGATTTTGAAACCATCCGTCTGATATCCTCTCAGACGTCTTCTCTCCAATGAGCGCAGTCCTACTTAATTTATTCTTAGTTTGCCGTTCGCACCCTCTGTCCAGTCTGGGTCTATTATCTGCGCGTTGATGCAGCATGTTCATTTGCGCCTGGCCCTCTTTAACTTCCGACCACCCACTCCCACTTTTATTTTACCATTTCGTAGTCTTCCAACTAAGTGCATCACCTCACCCTTCCCTGTATTGAAATGTATCAACCTCTCCCCTGCCAACTCCATCAATTTGCCAGTGTATTTTTGGACCTGTGCAATATCCTCCCCATAGTTTTCATTTCTCCTAAGGTTCGAGTCATCTGCATATTTGAATTTGCTTACTGCTCTGCACTCCAGATGCCGTATCAACAATGCCCTGTCACACTGAAACATTTCCTCCCCAACAGACACTCAACTTCCATCTTGACGGTTTTAATTGAACCTCTTCCATTTCTTTCGACGTTCACAAAACAAAATTCACTAAAGTGTATGACTCTGTGAGTCTGTGTGAGCTGCTTAAAAGAAAGACAAAGTTAAGATCGAGCTGATGTTTCCTCACGTCGTCGGTATCTCGAACGGGAGGCCATAGTTTGAGAATAAGGGACTGCTGAATTAACACAGAGATATGGGGAAATTACTCGTGTGGATACTCGAGACTTAATTGAACTTGCTAGGTTCTCTTCTCCTTCTCTAGACTAAACACCTCTTTCCTGTATTGTGGTGACCAGACGTACAAGCAATATTTCAACTGTGCCCAAACTAAAGTTCTGTGCAGGTCCAA
>NW_025164401.1:0-1620 GCF_004010195.1 Chiloscyllium plagiosum
CATCAGAAACCAGGTTAGGTCACTGAGTGCAAGTCTGATGGGTGAATGGGTCTCAGTGAGAATTGGGGAACAGACAGCAGAATTGCATTGCAGATATTGCAGCTCGAAACTGCGTATTCATGCAGTGCTGTAGACTACAGCAGCAGAAGAAGCAGAACAGCATTCAACCACAATCTGTAACTTTTTGCCAGGATGACACCTCAGTTTGCCATTACCATCAACACCATTCATAGCTCAGTGACGAGTGTGGGTGAACATGTCAGAGTCAGAATCACGTGAACCTTAACCTGATGCTAACTCATTAAAGCTACCAGACTTTACCAACAGATCTGAACGAAGCCCTGCAGTCCTGCCACATTCAGTCATAAATGGTGATGGACGATTAAACAAATGACTGGAGGAGAGGGTTCCACAGACATCCCCATCCTAAATAATGGAACAGACCTGCACATCAGTGTAAAAGCGAAGGATGTTTTATCTTCACCATCCTCTGCCAGAAGTGTTGAGTCGATGATATACCTCACCCTCATCATGATGCCCACAAAATCACAGATGCCAGTTTCAACTAATGCGATTTGCTGCATGTGAGAGGAAGAAACAGTTGAACACAATAGATACGACAAAGGCAAGGGTCCTGACCCCATTCCTGCAACAGGACTGACGCCTTGTGCTACACAACAAGCCGTGTCCCTGAGGAAGCTGTTTCAGTCCAACTCCAACTGTAACATCTCCCTGGCAAAGTGGATAATTACTCAGCTATGTCCAGTCCCTTAAGAGGGGAATAATTACAATCTGACCAATTATCACCACCTCAGTCCCATCACGGCAATCAAATCGGTGGAAGTTCTTTTTGACAGAGATGTCAAGCAGCACAGAAACAACCTGCTCAGTGTGGTTTACAATAGGTCCCCATGTGGAGATGGTGTTGTGGAAATGTCACTGGATTGTTAATCCAGACCAGGCTAATGCTCTGGCAGCGGGTGCAAGTTAAAACCAATTAATGAAATATCGAGATCTAATATCTGGGATCAGTAATAGTGACCTTGAAGCCAATATGGATTGTAAACAGAATGTCCTTCTCCAATGTACTTTTAGGAAGTGAATCTCCCATGATTTCCTGGGCTGGGTTAAAAGTGACTCCAAAAACCCTGACATGTGACAAACATTTCAATGGTCTCTGAAACAGCCAAGCAAAGCATTCATTTGTATCTAACTACTCAGAGGTCTGAAAGGATGAAACCGGACAGAACACCCAACCTCAGCATCAGTGTCGGAAAAGGGAATGGGAACACAGTCCTGTCGACCCTGCAGAGACCTTCTTCCTTACATCTGAGAGCTTTTGACAACATTTACAGAGCTTTCACACAGACTGCACAGAAACAGCGGGAAAGGAGTAGATCCTGCAACACATTGAGCCTCCCCCATTGTAGTTCATGGGAAAAATCTCCTCAGTGCACTTACCCCAAACTATATACATATCTGTTAATGTGAGTAACCTTGGGAAACTATAAAATAGGAGGTGCAGTAGTTTGGTCCATCGAGTTTGCTAACCAATTCAATGAAATGATGGTTGGCCCTTTATTTCTACGCCGTACTCCTGCTCTCCCACCATCCCTTTAC
>NW_025164402.1:0-1620 GCF_004010195.1 Chiloscyllium plagiosum
CCATCCAGCACTGCCCCCGCCCCCTCTCGGGACAGCTGGATTAGACACTAACAATAAGACTGCAGCTGCTGCCTTTGTGGTGTAAGTCTCCAAATAGCACACGCAGCCACATCCACACACACAACTTTTTGACAGGTTCCACCTCTGCTCTGTTCAGGACAATGTTGGTCAGATTATCTGGGTAATGGGGTAGGGAATTGAGGGTACACCCCTCTGTAGAACTCCAGGGAAAGTGTGGGGAGAGAGAGAGAGAGAGGGCGGGTGGTCAGTCATTTGGAGATGGTGCCTGTTTAATCACTGTAAACAAAAGACGTGATCACTGTTGGAAACAAATCGTTGATGTAATGTTTCTAACGGACCTTGAGATCTCCTTCGGATAGTCCTATTTTCAGATAATTGATATTCGGATAATCAAGGTTCCTCTGTAAAGAGAAGGCAATGCAGAGATCGTGCACGGTTAGTGGTGTGGAAGAGAGAGGTGACAACACAGGTGAGTGAAGAACTTGACCCAACTTGAACTTAGCCAAAAAGAGTAAGATTCAGATCAAACGGTTTTATCTAGTATGTAGCGAGAAAAATTATATCATAATCAGCAAATACATCAAGTCACAAAAATCTTACAGGCCTGACAGGTTACCTGACTTTCTTTCACCAGCATGTTTGAATTGAACACGTTTTGAAAACTATGGTGGAGAAGACAATTCTCCCTTAAGCCTTTGATAACATTCTTTTCATCATGAATCTACTTCGTGCTGTTAGCATCAAAAATTTTCAGATGAATTATCTTTAACAATCTTCATCTCAAATAAACACACACTCCAGTAAATTTTCCAATCAGCTTTAAAAACTAAAAGTCTCAATTTAGTCTAAATTAAAGTCATATCATCTCTCTATAATACTGAAGTATATTCCTTACCAGGAATACAAGACAATCCACCAAGGCCACAGTTTCAAGGGTGGCTCATTAACTGAGACCTCAAAAAGAAAATGGTTACCACAGTTAAGATTACTGGTATATGCCTATTCCAGTCAGTATGGCAATTAGATGCACATATTTCCTTGGGATCGAGGGGGAGGGGGAGTTTTAAGGCAGCAAACCCATACACAGCCACGTAGCATGGACGGATGAATTTATAAAAGAGTAAGGATCCTTGAGCGGTCCTTGGAGATCTATAAAGAGAGAAAATAAGGAAGTATATTACTGTATATGGATGTATGAATATGGCCTATTTCCGTGCCTTTCAGTCCCTCAAGCCTGCAATTCAATAAGACCATGACAGACCTGCTTGTATAAAGCTGCATTTCTGCTTGCCCTCATAACATTTTACCTCCATGCTTCATAATAATCTACCTCTGTCTTAAAAATATTCAAGGACTTTATTTCAACCATATTTTAAGGAAGCATGTTCCAAAGATTCATGACCCTGAGAAAAAAATGTTGCCTCATCTCTGTTTAAATATCCAACCCTTGATTGTTTAACAATGACCCCCAGGTTCTAAGTTCTCTCGTAACAGGAACCATGCTATTCACATCAACTCTGTCAAGACTCTTCAGAATCTTATGTTTCAATCAAGTTGTCTCTTACTCTTCTAAA
Source organism: Chiloscyllium plagiosum (assembly GCF_004010195.1). Classification (NCBI taxonomy): domain Eukaryota; kingdom Metazoa; phylum Chordata; class Chondrichthyes; order Orectolobiformes; family Hemiscylliidae; genus Chiloscyllium; species Chiloscyllium plagiosum. The sequence continues at coordinate 1,596 of NW_025164402.1, forward strand.
CTCCTCCGTATACAAGCCTAGCTTG
>NW_025164403.1:0-1620 GCF_004010195.1 Chiloscyllium plagiosum
TCACTGTGCTCCTGTCCCCAACCCGAACACTGTTCTCCTGTCCCCAACCCGAACACTGTTCTCCTGTCCCCAACCCGGACACTGTGCTCCTGTCCCCAACCCGATCACTGTGCTCCTGTCCCCAACCCGAACACTGTTCTCCTGTCTCAATCCCGAACACTGTGCTCCTGTTCTCCACCCGAACCCTGTGCTCCTGTCCCCACCCCGAACACTGTGCCCCTGTCCCCAACAGGAACACTGCGCTCCTGTCCCCAACCCGAACACTGTGCTCCTGTCCCCAACCCAAACACTGTGCTCCTGTCCCCAACCCGAACACTGTGCTCCTGTCCCCCAACCCGAACACTTGCTCCTGTCCCACAAACCGAACACTGTGTTCCTGTCCCCAACCTGAACACTGTACTACTGTCCTCAACCCGAATGCTTTGCTCCAGTCCCCCAACCAAAACACTGTGCTCCTTTCCCCAACCCAAACACTGTGCTCCTGTCCCCAACCCGAACACTGTGCTCCTGTTCCCCAACCCGGACACTGTGCTCCTGTCCCCAACCCAAACACTGTGCTCTTGTCCGCCAACACGAACACTGTGCTCCTGTCCCCAACCCAAACACTGTGCTCCTGTCCCCCAACCCGAACACTGTGCACCTGTCCCCCAACCCGAACACTGTGCTCCTGTCCCTAACCCGAACACTGTGCTCCTGTTCCCCAACCCGAACACTGTGCACCTGTCCCCCAACCAGAACACTGTGCTCCTGTCCCCAACCCGAACACTGTGCCCCTGTCCCCTAACCCGAACACTGTGCTCCTGTCCCCAACCAGAACACTGTGCTCCTGTCCCCAACCCGAATACTGTGCTCCTGTCCCCCAACCCGATCACTGTGCTCCAGTACTCAACCCGAACACTGCGCTCCTGTCCCCAACCCAAACACTGTGCTCCTGTCCCACAACTCAAACACTGTGCTCCTGTCCCCCAACCCGAACACTGTGCCCCTGTCCCACAAACCGAACACTGTGTTCCTGTCCCCAACCTGAACACTGTACTACTGTCCTCAACCCGAATGCTTTGCTCCAGACCATCAACCCAAACACTGTGCTCCAGTACTCAACCAGAACACTGTGCTCCTGTCCCCAACCCGAACACTGTGCTCCTGTCCCCCAACCCGATCACTGTGCTCCAGTACTCAACCCGAACACTGTGCTCCTGTCCCCAACCCGAACACTGTGCTCCTGTCCTCAACCCGAACACTGTGCTCCTGTCCCCCAACCCGAACACTGTGCTCCTGTCCCACAAACCGAACACTGTGTTCCTGTCCCCAACCTGAACACTGTACTACTGTCCTCAACCCGAATGCTTTGCTCCAGTCCCCCAACCCAAACACTGTGCTCCTTTCTCCAACCCGAACTCTGTGCTCCTGTCCCCCAACCCGGACACTGTGCTCCTGTCCCCAACCCGATCACTGTGCTCCTGTCTCCCATCCCGAACACTGTGCTCCTGTCCCCCAACCCGATCACTGTGCTCCAGTACTCAACCAGAACACTGTGCTCCTGTCCCCAACCCGAACACTGTGCTCCTGTCCTCAACCCGAACACTCTGCTCCTGTCCCACAAACCGAACACTGTGTTCC
>NW_025164404.1:0-1620 GCF_004010195.1 Chiloscyllium plagiosum
CATGCTGCAACTATACAAAACGCTGGTGCGGCCAAACTTGGAATATTATGTACAGTTCTGGTCACCCCATTACAGGAAGGATGTGGAAGCATTGGAAAAGGTGCAGAGGAGATTTACCAGGATGTTGCCTGGTCTGAAGGGAAGGTCTTGTGAGGAAAGGCTGAGGGACTTGGGTCTGTTCTCATTGGAGAGAAGGCTAAGGGGGGATTTGATAGAGATACACAAGATGATCAGAGGATTAGATAGGGTAGACAGTGAAAGTCTTTTTCCTAGGATGATAACATTTGCTTATACGAGGGGGCATAGCTACAAACTGAGGGTTGATAGATTTAAGACAAATGTCAGCGGCAGGTTCTTTACACAGAGAGTGGTAAGGGTGTGGAATGCCCTGCCTGCCAATGTAGTCAACTCAGCCACATTAGGGAGATTTAAACAATCCTTGGATATGGATGATGAAGGGATAGTGTTGGGGGATGGGCTTAGATTAGTTCACAGGTCGGCGCAACATTGAGGGCCGAAGGGCCTATTCTACGCTGTATTGTTCTATGTTCCATGTTGCATCTCTTACACAGAGAGTGGTGGGTGTGTGGAATGCACTGCCAGCTGCGGTAGCAGAGTCAGAGACATTAGGGACATTTAAGCAACTCTTGGACAGGCCCATGGAAGATAGTACAATGAAAGGCATGTAGGTCAGTTTAATCTTAGAGTAGAATAAAAGGTTGGCACAACATTGAGGGCCGAAGGGCCTGTTCTGTGCTGTCCTATTCTATATTCTGTGGGAGAAAGTGCCCCAATATCTAAAATTGTTGGATTCAATATTGAGTCCAGAAGGATGTGGAGTTCCCAAGTGGAAAATGCGATGCTGTTGTTCCAGCTTGTGCTGACCTCCTCTGGAGCACAGCAGCCAGCCTGAGACAGCGAGATTGGCCAGGGAACATGGCAGTGTGGTGAAGTGGCAGGTACCTGGAAACTCAGGATTATCTTTGTGGACAGAATGTAGGTGTTCTGTAAAGCAGTCACCCCAGTCTACACTTTGTTTCCCCAATGTAGAGGGGACCACATTGTGAGCAGTGAATGCGGTAGACTAGGTTGAGTAACGTGCAGGTAAAGTGCTGCTTCACCTGGAAGGTATGTTCGGGGCCTTCGATAGTGGGGAGGAAGGAAGTAAATGGGGAGCTATTCCACCTGTGGTTGCAGGGGAAGGGGCTGTGGCAGGGGGTGTTGGGAGTGAAGGAGGAGTGGTCCAGGTGTCCTGGAGGGAATAGCCCTGACAAGGAGTTGGAGGGGAGTATGGGTCTGATGGTGGCAGCCGGCTGGAGGTGGCAGAAATGACGGCTCATGATCCTCTGGATATGGATGTTGGTGGGATGGTAGGTGAGGACAAGGAGACCCTATCATTGTTACGGGAGGGAGGAGAGGGGGGTGAGGACCGAAGTCTGAGAGATGGGTCAGACCTCACGCTTTACCTGCACTTCACTCAATCTAGTCTGCTGCATTCACTGCTCACAACCTGGTTTCCTCTACATTGAGGAAAACAAAATATAGACTGGGCAAGTGCTTCGCAGAACACTTGGATTCCGTTTGCAGAAAGCACCCAGAGCTTCCAGTTGCCTGCCACTT
>NW_025164405.1:572-1621 GCF_004010195.1 Chiloscyllium plagiosum
TTGCCATCACCTACTACCCTCTGTCTTCTTCCATCCAGCCAATTCCTAATCCAAACCTCCAACTCATCCTCAATGCCATATCTCCGTATTTTCTGCCGTAGCCTACCATGGGGAACCTTATCAAACGCCTTACTAAAATCCATATATACCACATCTACCGCTTTCCCCTCATCAACCTCCTTCATCACCTTTTCAAAGAATTCAATAAGGTTTGTGAGGCACGACTTGCCCTTCACAAAACCATGCAGACAACATGAAAATAGATGGAAAGGCAACTTGCGAGAGAAATTTCAGAGGGATATTGATAGGTTCTGTAAGTGGGCAAAAGGTTGACAAATGGAGTAGAATGTGGGAAATGACAATTCATTCGTTTTGGAAGGGAGAAAAGGAGAACAGAGTACTATTTAAATGAAGGAAAGCTGCAACACAGAAATGTGTAAATGAACAAAGAAAGTTTGCACTGAAGACAAAAGTCCTGGAGATCATAGCGGTTCAGGCAGCAAGCTAATGTTTTGAGCTCTGATGAAGTGTCAACTAGACTTAAAACGTTAAATTGCTTACTCTCCATGGAAGCTGCCTGACCCGCAGTGATCTCCAGCATTTTGTTTTCAGTACTGGTAGTTCCAGTATAACATGCATTTTTGCAGCATGATTTGGCTATAACATTGCTAAAGAACTAGGGAACAGTATTTTAGGGAAAATTGCAATAGCACAATTTCAGCACAGATCAGTCATGCACTTAGATCTGCACATGCGCAGATGTGTGCACTGAAATCTCTGCGCCGTTGTACATAAGCACATGTGAGCACCATTCTGCATTTGCACCAATGTCAGCTGCCAATGTCACCTTTGGCCTTTTGGCTAAGATCAAGTGTCTGTTCTTCTCTGGACAGGGGTCGAGTTGTGAGGCATCAGAGCTAGTGGAGATCATCGCTGGATCATGATTGGATGTTGGAGGATCGTTTGGTTGTGCTGACCTGCTCCTAGACCATAAGATCATCAGGAGTATCAGACACAAGGTGGGTGAACTTAAGGCGTGGATTGGTACT
>NW_025164406.1:0-1621 GCF_004010195.1 Chiloscyllium plagiosum
CAGACAGGATGGCGGGATTGCAAAGGTTTCAAAGGATAGTTGGATGTTTTTGTGTAAATGATAATTTTGGACGGTAATAGAAATAGGTTTGGAGATTGGGAACAGCTGGATAGCAGTTTCTTGGTGATTAAAATCCCGTTGTGTTGCCTAGGCCACTACTGTTATTGTAAAATGTTTTGATTTAATTCCTCCATTATTATAACAGCCATTCTCTTGAACACAGCATCACTATTATACTTACTGGAACCAATTTAGAGGTGGCATTATTGCTAACTCACCATACTAGGACATGGCTCGCTGGGCCAGCATTAATTGCCCATTCCGAACTGCCCTTCACAAGTGGTATTGAACTGCCTGCCTGAACTGTTGCAGTCGATTTGCTCTGAATAGATCCACATCGCCCTCAAGGAAAGGAATTCCGGGCTTTTAACCCAGAGACAGTGATACAGTAATATTTCTAAATCGGTTTCGTGAACAGATCAGAGTAGGATTTGCAGTTAGTGGTGTTCTCATGAGTCTCCTGCCAATAACTTTCCAGATGATAATATTCGAGGATTTGGAAGGCACTGTCCATGGATCTTTGGTGAAATTTCAGAGCGCTAATCTCCTTAATAGCTAACTTTGCATTCTGTTTAAACATAGTCCTCTTCCGGCGGGTCACTATGTCTGTTAGAAACTTGCTAAGCAAGGTTCAGCCTGTAACTCGCCTCCAGATCCTGTCTCACAAACAAACAGACATTGTTTGACCTGCTCCGTTCGTTTTACCCCAAACTGCTCTGAAGTGTATCAGTCATTCCCAGCTCTTAATAAACAAGCTTATAAAAATAATGAACATTCACTAAGGGTTTTCACAGAAGTAATAATAATGCGACGTTTTTTAAAAAAAGTTAAGTTTCCTCCCGAGATGTGAGTGTTGCTGGCTTGGCCAGAATTTATTGACACACCCGAGTTGCTCTTGACAAGATGGCAATGCGAGCCTTCTTGAACTCAAAATTTTCTGTCTCTTTCTAGGGGAATGTGTGAGAAAGTGAAGTTTGGTTGCAGAGTGAGCAACACACTCAGCCTCTGTGTGTGGAGATTCGGCTGGCTGTCTGCCTGTAAAGCAAACATTGGGACAGTGCAAAATCAGGTTTACATCTTCCTGTTCCCGCTATCTGTTTTTAATATCAGGGGCTGTGCTGGTATAGTGTAAGATTGTGGACGGCAGTGGAAGGTGGGAACTTGCCGAGCTTTTGGCGCTACAATTTTGTTTTTTATTTAATCAATTTTAAATTATCTTTCTATCGCCAATGACAATTGTATGAGGGCTGAAGATGAAGGATATACAGGGTGTGGATGATGGTGCTGGTGGGCCTTAAGGTTTGTCGTTATGGACAGTCAATGGAGAGGCACGGACAAAGAGGGACAGGGGCGTGGATATGTGATGCTAATCAGATAGAAAGATAGAGACAGGCACTGGGACGGAGAGAGACACAGGAAAGAGACACGGTGATAAACAGAGAGAGAGAGAGACAGAGAGAGACTGTGAGAGAGTGTCAGGTTTAGAGAGAAAAGGAGACTGGGATCCAGACAAGGAGCGAACTCGAGAGCGAAATAGCAACATGACTACAATGTCTTTACC
>NW_025164407.1:0-1621 GCF_004010195.1 Chiloscyllium plagiosum
ACACCTCTTATCAAGTCACCACTCATTTATTTTTCCTCCAATGAGAAAAGCCCTCGCTCCCTGACGGTTTCTTCAGAAGACCTGCCCTCCAGTCCAGGCAACATCCTGGTAAATCTCCTCTTTGCCCTCGCTAAAGTTTCCTTACCTTCCTATAATGAGGAGACCAGAACCAAACACAATATTCCCTGTGCGGTCTGAGCAGGGCTCTACCGAGCTGCAGCATAACCTCACGGCTCTTAATCTCAATCCCCCTGCAACTGATAGCCAACACACCATACATCTTCTTAACAACTCGATCAACTTGGGTGCAACTTTGAGGGATCTGTGGACACGGACCCCAAGATCCCTCTGTTCCTCCACACTGCCACGAGTCCTGCCTTTAACCATTGCAAGGTGAATCACTTCAGTCTGAACTCCATCTGCCACTTCTCAGCCCAGCTCTGCATCCTGCCAATGTCCCGTTGCAACCTACAACAGCCGTCCACATTCTGTACCACTCCAACCACCTTTGTGTCATCGGCAAACTTACTAGCCCACTCTTCAACACCCATATGCAAGTCATTTATAAAAGTAACAAAGAGCAGAGGTCCCAAGACTGATCCCTACGGGATACCTCTTGCCCCTTTCAGTGATCTAGCTCCCTTAACTCTCTGTGTAAGAGAATTCCTGACATTTACTACCATCTGTTTAACGAACCTAACATAATGGACAGGATATTGGTGTAAGCTAAGATGATGGAGAGTTTTGGATAAGCATTTGTCCTGCAGCTTTGTAACTGTGAGTAGGATCAGCAGAGTCTTCGACTCATTGGGCTGAGTCAAATAATAATTTGTCTCAGTGCCATTTTCATTGAGTGTGACAGAGAGATTTTCTGCACGTGGCCGAGCTATTTTCCTGGTATTATCTTATCGAACTCACCTCATTAACTATCCACCCCACCCTATGGTGTCCCTCTCATTTAATGCCAGCCCGATTCTCCCACCCATCATGGCTGGAGGTACACACCATCTCCCGGATGCCCATGGATATTCAGTGATCCCTGGTACTGCTGCCATAATTAAAAAGCCAATGGGCACATGGTTGAGCTTTCTCAGTTTGGAGCTGCCCTGCATAGTTTACCCGAACTTGGCAGACAAGGGGAAATTACACCACAGCTTGCCGACAGGGGCACGGAGGTCCTGGTGAATGAGTTAATACCGAGGGGAACCATTCTCTTCCCAGAGCATGGTCTAAGCACACCACCCAGGTCAGTGCTGTATCTGCGGTCCGAAGAAACGTCCAGCAATACTGGAAAAGTATCAATAACCTTCCCCGCTCTGTCAGGATAAGGCTCACCGTATTCTCTCCACTCTCGCACACTCACTGTATATCTGTTAGCGCTTTCCTCAGAATAAGGCTCCATCACTCTCACCACTGCAATGCAGCACCTTCTCTCTTTCTCTCTCTCACCTACGCAAAACCCCCACATGGTTATAAAATGTTCGTATGAGTGCAGTTTCTAGAATTCTCTGGATGATGTCGTTTGTACAATGTTCCAGATAAATTTCAAAATAATTCAACTTTAGCAAAATGTTCATCCCCAAATACATAACGCATCAGAGGAAGGAGCAGAGTTTTACTT
>NW_025164408.1:0-1621 GCF_004010195.1 Chiloscyllium plagiosum
GATGCGTTTATTGATGGACTTCTGGTTAGAATACTATTCCTCAAAGAAGGTCCTTGCATGTCTTAGTATGTGTGTGTGCTTTGTCCCAGTCAAAGTGGTGACCTTTCTTTGTCTGTATTTATGGAACATAGTGATAGTGCGTTATGTCTTTTGGTGGCTTGTTGGTGTTCATATATCCTCGTAACACGATAACAGGACAGTTTCAATGGTGGAAAAATGATTTTATATACAGTGTTTAATCAATGTGTGTGTGCAGGTAAGTCGCATTTTTCATATGTGCACAACACATTGGCAATGAACAACAGAGGCACAGTTAACGAAAAATGATGCATATGATGTATAAAATTGATAAAATATTAAAACATGATTTGATCTTCTCAACGTTCCATCCTTTTCTGGGATTCCCAATTCTAGTCTTTCATTCTTACCAGGAAGTGTGCTCCAAATTCTTGATTCTGGTGTCCCAACTTATTTCAGTTAATCCCCTTTCTTCCGGGATTTCAATATGTTGGCCTTCTGTGTTCTTTCCAAAGCTAGTGTCTGTCATATTATTGGAGATAAATATTCTGGCATCAGACCCAGCATTTGAACATATTACTCTGTTGTACATGCACTGTACAAAGAACCACAGCACACAGGCATCGCCAAAACATGGGGGGATGTTCATCTACTACTTTCGATAATGTCGTTTTCTCATTTTCCACATCTCCATATCTATATCCTCTCTCTCGTTGTCCCTTTGTATCTAGTTAAGAAATCCACGATTTATTCTTCGTGTCCCATCTCCCAAAACTCCTTCTTTCAGTTTATATCTAATGCTCTCTTCAAGATGTAATGTGGTTATAATTAAACAATGTAACTACAAGGACATGCGGGTGGAGCTGGCCAGAGTTAATTGGAAGGGGAGCTGAGCAGGTAAGACCATGGAGCAGCAATGAGAGGAGTTTCGGGGGATAATTCGGAAGATAATACAAGAAATACAACCCCAAGAAATTGAAACATACTCATGGGAGAACAAGGCAGCCATGAGTGATAAGGCATCAAACCAAAACAGATAATTTACAATGTGGTGAAGATGATTGGGAATCCAGAGAATTTATTGGCTCTGAAACTACATAATGCTGGCATCACTGACACTACAAAGCTCTTAATCATGGTCAGGAAAAGAAACAGAGGAAACACATTGACTTTAAACACAGAAGATGGTATTTCTCAAGGAAAAAGATTCAGGTGAATTAAACATTTGTATTAAGATCAGTTAAATGCTTTTGCTGATAGTGTCAGTTTGGAAGCATGTCCCGGGGAGACAGACCCTCGGCAGAATGAGAGTATGGAAATGGAAGTATTTCCAAATCAGAAACCAGGTTAGGTCACTGACTGCAGGGCTGATGGGTGAATGGGTGTCAGTGAGAATTGGGGAACAGACAGCAGAATTGCATTGCAGGTATTTCAGCTCGAAACTGCGTATTCATGTAGTGCTGCAGACCACAGCAGCAGGAGAGGCAGACCTGCATTCAACCACAACCTGTAACGTTTTGCCCAGGATAACTCGTCAGTCTGTCATTACCATCAACACCATCTATGGCTTAGTGACGAGTGTGGGTGAACATGTCAGTGTCAG
>NW_025164409.1:0-1621 GCF_004010195.1 Chiloscyllium plagiosum
CCTTAGATGTAGTCGAGGTCAATTTAGAACTTGAGCAGCCACAAAGTGGTGGGCCTGGTTAATGCATTGTCACGGAGCGCATTAGATGCCAGTTTATGAAATATGTTCAAGGCACAGATTGATAAATTCTTAATCTCTCTAGGAAGTAAGGGTTACGGAGAAAGTGCAGTTAAGTGGCGTTCAAACATCCATCAGCCATGATTGAATGTCGGAGCGGGCTCGATGGGATGAATGTAGTCTTCTCAAACAATACTCTCAGATTCATTACTATATCTCACATTGTTGAGGTCCTTTTAAATTTAAATTCAAATTAAGTATCATATACAAACCTTGCACAGCTACAGGTGGTTTCTGTTGTTTGCCTTTTGCGTTCCTTACTTTATTTGTTTTCATTTTCTTTATTGAAAACATGTCTCCTGAGTATTGCTTGCTCTATATTGCTCTATCATTTCACAATTTCTTTTTTGGTCACACCCATCGACATTCCATTCTCCTCTGTAGTACTGAGATCCCTCTAAATGACATTACCGAAGCCTTTTTTTGGCAGTCTGCTTGTTAACTTCCAGGGAACTCTGGATTTAGCAGCCAGACCCTTATTATTTTTGGGAAAACACTTTCTCAGAGCCACTTTTCTCTCACTGATATTGCTCTGATTCTAGGAGAAAATGAGGGCGGTAGATGCTGGAGATCAGAGTCGAGAGTGTGGTGCTGGAAAAGCACAGGCGATCAGACAGCATACAAGGACCAAGAAAATCGAATTTTAGGATATGAGGCATTCATCAAGAATGAGGCTGTGAGCCAACGGTTTGGAGAGATAAAGAGGAGGGGGATTGGGCTAAGGGGAGTTAGCTGAGAGTGTGATCGGTTGATGGATGTGGAGGTGATAGTGATAAATCAGAGAGGAGGTTGGAGCAGATAGGTGGGAAGGAATCTGGCCAGGTAGGACAGTTCACGAGTGTGGCACAATTTCCAATGAAGAGTTCATGCCCGAAAAGTCGATTCTCCTGCTCAGATTCTGCCTGACTGGATGTGCTTTGCCAGCATGACACTCTCGACAATGTTCTGATTCTGATTAATCTACTTGTTCTCGTTTCCTATTCACTTGAATGACATTTTACCCAAGTTAATGAAATGAGCATCATTCATGCTAAGAAGCCAATTCTTAGTCGGGCTTTGCCATTTGAAATACTTACGTCAATATAAAATGAATTATGGTCACCATTCCTTAAATAAGGCCCCTTTCCTTCCAAAGGGCAGTGGTCATGAGTGTGGAAAATGCTGCCTAAGGAATGCCACGGCACTCACACCTGCTGTTGTGCCTCAGTGGAGGAGGGTATGGATAGCAATCATGAGGACTGATTTTATCCAGTGTTACTCTGGGACGTATCCATCATAGTCTTTGGGGACAGGCTTTCGGGCATCAGCCATTAAAATGCAGAATTGCTGGCCTCTGACCTGTTCTTGATGGCCGTGTAATTTATATGTCTAGTCCATAACATGTCTGGTCAATGACAACAAATTTTATGCACAGAAGCACTATGTTGGGCACTCTGTGGTGGTAATGCTATTGAAAATCAAAGAAGGATGGTTTGATTACTTCTTGCTGTATTTTCCTAGCATT
>NW_025164410.1:0-1621 GCF_004010195.1 Chiloscyllium plagiosum
AACCCTGTCAACCTGGGTGCCAACTTTCAAGGACATGGACACTGAGATCCCTCTGCTCATCTACACTACCACGAATCTTTGCATTCCGGTTACTCCGACCAAAGTGAATCACCTCTCACTTGTCCGCATTAAACTCCATTTGCCACCCCTCAGCCCAGCTCTGCAGCTTATCTGTGTCTCTGTAACCTACAACGTCCTTCGTCACTATCCACAACTCCACCAACCTTAGTGTCGTCTGCAAATTTACTAACCCACCCTTCTACGCCCTCATCCATGTCGTTTATAAAAATGACAAACAGCAGTGGACCCAACACTGACCCTTGCGGTACACCACTAGTAACTCTTTGTCATTTTTATAAACGACTTGGACGCAGGCATAGATGGATTAGTAAGTTTGCAGATGACACTAATGTTGGTGGAGTAGTGGACAGTGTGGATGAGTGTTGCAGATTGCAGGGGGATTTGGATAAACTGCAGAATTGGGCTGAGAGGTAGCAAATGGAGTTCAATGCAGATAAATGTGAGGTGATTCACTTTGGGGAGAATAATAGGAAGACAGAATACTGGGCCAATGGAAAGATCCTCGGTAGTGCGGATGTGCAGAGGGATCTTGGTGTCCACGTTTGTAGATCCCTGAAAGTTGCCACCCAGGTTGATAGTGCTGTTAAGAAGTCACACAGTGTGTTAGGTTTTATTGGTGGAGGGATTGAGTTCCGGAGTTGTAATTTCATGCTGCAACTGTACAAAATGCTAGTGCGGCCACACTTGGAATATTGTGTACAGTTCTGGTCTCCCCATTACAGGAAGGATGTGGAAGCATTGGAAAAGGTACAGAGGAGATTTACCAGGATGCTGCCTGGTCTGGAGGGAAGGTCTTATAAGGAAAGGATGAGGGACTTGGGTCTGTTCTCATTGGAGAGAAGAAGACTAAGAGGGGCTTTAATAGAGACGTACAAGATGATCAGAGAGTCTTTTTCCTAGGATGATGATGTTGTCTTGTTTGAAGGGGCATAGCTGCAAATTGAGGGGTGATAGATTTAAAACAGATGTCAGAGGTTCTTTACTCAGAGAGTGGTAAGGGTGTGAAATGCCCTACATGCCGATGTAGTTAACCCAGCCACATTAGGGGCATTTAAACAGTCCTTGGATAAGCACATGGATGATGATGAGATAGTGTAGAGGTTGGCGCAACATAAAGGGCCTGTTCTGCACTGTATTGTTATATGTTCTATGAAACCCAACCAAACGTAATGACTTTTAATAATGTCTTCAATGATGTTCGTAGAACTGATGTCCTTATCTGGTCTGGCATACACATGACTCCAGACCCACAGCAATGTGGTTAACACTTAACTGCTCTCTGAAATGGAACTCCGGCACCATTAACCACGCGGCCGCTACAGCACCTGCGGCAGCAACCGCCGTCGCGAACCATGACGTCACTTCTGCCCCACCGACCTCGCAGCCTCCGCAATCACCGCCCAGACAACCGCCTCCACGATCTCCAGGAAGACCATCGCTGACAGATTCGCGGCCTCTGTGGCTATTGGGAATAACACCGTTTCTGTCGTCGCCACAGCCACTTCCACCCCCAGTGATATCACTAACCTGCACAACCACC
>NW_025164411.1:0-1621 GCF_004010195.1 Chiloscyllium plagiosum
GCAGTTGATGCACCACAGAATACGTTAAACAATTGGAAAATTTAATAAAGTATCTGTCTCAGCAACAAAGAACACATTTGAAAGGGTTGTTGCAGCAGTATTAGGACATATGCAGGAAGACGTTGGGGAAGATTATTGTAATTGCGCATGAGCTTGACGTAGTGATTGCTGTTCCAATAAAACAATACCACTACAGACTCAATCCTTTTAAAGCTGGATTGGTCGAGAAGAAACGAAGGCAATGTTCAACAATGATATCATCGAACCGAGGTAGAGTGAGTAAATTTTGACGATCGTGTTCCTTCCCAACCTTGACGGGCCTCAATGATTTTGCGTGGACTGTTGGAATATCAATGCTGTAATTGAACTCATACTCAATACCGACATTGGAGGACTGTTTAGAGAACGTTAAGGAAGCTAGTGACTCACAAAATTGGATTTACTGGGTGGTTATTGGTAGGGACCTTAACCAGAGAAAGCAAAAGAAATTTCTGCATTGGTAACACCAAACGGGCTACATCAATTCAACGTGATACCCATTCGAGTGAAGAACTTACCACCGCCCCTCCCCCCACCTGTTCACATTCCAATGACACATGAAAAGAGTTGTGTCTCAGTTAACAAGCTGAGCCGTCTATTTGGACGTTATAGTGATCTTTAGTGAGTCCTGGAAAGATCACCAGGTACAGTTGGCAGTGTCTTTGAACGATTAAGGAAAGCAAAATTGTACCAAAATTATGGAAAACAGAATTCGCGAACGCAGAGGTGGCATCCGTGAGAAATATCTGTGGTCATGGAACACTGAATTCAAGGAAAACGAAGACGAAGGCAATCGACGAATTTACACGACCAACTTTGGAAAAAGAGGTGCTCCGACTTTTGGGAGGAAGCAGATTCTATTGGAAGTTTGTTCCAAACTTCAGTAGCATAGTGGCACCGTTAAGGGATTTGGTGATGAAGAACACCATTTCTTTCTAGACAGAACGATGTGAAAAGATATTTGAGAATTAAAAGCAGTATTAATCACCGCACCAATTTTAGATACACAAAACGCTTCGAAACACTTTAAAATTGCAATCGATGCTGGCAACATAGGAATTCGAATTGAAAAGGAAGATGCTGATGAAATTGAACTGTCAGTTGGTACTTTTCAAAGAAGCTTAATATGCACCTGAGAAAATACTGCACAATACAAAATTAACTATTGAGTTGATACTGGCCTTCCAACATTTTAATGGTAATGTCGTGAATCATGTTTCAGAGATGGTTGTGTATATGGATCCCAATCTTCTTATATTGTTGGAACGCTTTAAAGACAAAATATGAGACTATTTCTTTGGAGGTTTATGTTACAGACGTTTTATTTACAAATTGGACATATTGCAGATCGTCAGAATGTGATGGTAGTTGCGGCATCGCGGATTTAACACATAAAGTATAGATAAGATTGAACAGATTCCAAATGTTACGTATACGTGTATGCAGAAGTTAATATGAACAGATATTAACGTCCTCTATATTTCATCGGAATAGAATTAAGAATTAGAACAAAAATTAGCTATCTTTTCATGATGATGATCCATTATTCTACGAAGACAGAGGTGTTCCAAAGCTGAAGACG
>NW_025164412.1:0-1621 GCF_004010195.1 Chiloscyllium plagiosum
TGTGTTTCAAAGAGTATCAGTGAGTGTCTCATTTTGTCACAGTCTGTCAGAGAGTGTCACAGTGTGTTTCAGAGAATGTCAGAGAGTGTCACAGTGTGTTTCAGTGTATCCCATTTTTTCAGAGAGTGTCACAGTGTGCCTCAGAGAGAATCAGAGAGTGTCACAGTGTGTTTCAGTGTATCACAGCCTTTCAGAGAGTGCCACAGTGCGCCTCCGAGAGAGTGTCACAGTGTCTCTCTGTGAGAGTGTCACAGTGTGTCTCAGAAAGTCAGACAGTCAGAGAGTATCACATTGTGTCTCAGAGATTCAGGGAGAGTCCGAAAGTGTCACAATCTGTCAGCGAGTGTCACAGTGTGTTTGAGAGAGAGTCAGCGAGTGTCATAGTGTGTTTCAGAGATGGTCAGATAGGATCAGAGAGTGTCAAAGTGTCAGAGAGAGTCAGAGAGAGTTACAGTGTGTCTGAGAGAGTGTCAGAGAGAGTCAGAGAGTGTCACATTCTGTCTCAAAGAGTGTCACAGTGTGTCACTGTCTGTCAGAGAGTGTCACAGAGTGCTTCAGATGTGCTGGAAAGTGTCACAGTATGTCATAGATAGTGTCAGAGAGTGTCACAGTGTGTCTCAGAGAGTGTCACAGTGTGTTGGAGAATGCTAGAGTGTGTAACAATGCGTCTCTGCCTGTGTCAGAGAGTGTCACAGTGTATTTCAGAGAATGTCAGAATGTGTCACAGTGTGTCTTAGAGAGTGTCACAGTCTGTCAGCGTCACTCAGAGTGTGTTTCATTGTGTCACAGTCTGTCAGAGAGTGTCACAGTGCGCCTCAGAGAGAGTCAGAGAGTGTCACAGTGTGTCTCAGAGATTCAGGGAGCGTCAGAAAGTATCACAATCTGTCAGCGAGTGTCACACTCTCTGAGACACTCTGTGATGACACTCTCTGACACAGGCAGAGACACACTGTGACACTCTCTGACACTCTCCAACACACTATGACACTCTCTGAGACGCACTGTGACACTCTCTAACACTCTCAGTGACACTTTCTAGCACATCTGAAACAATCTGTGACACTCTCTGACAAACAGTGAGGCAATTTGACAGACTGCGACACTCTCTGGGACACACTGAGACACTCTCTGACACACTGTGACACTCTCTGACAGACGGTGACATTTTCCGAGATTATTTAACACTCTCTGAGACACACTGTAACACTTGTTGTCTCTCACTGACTCTCTGAGACACTTGGTCATTCTCTGAGACACACTGTGACATTTTTTGACTCTCTCTCACACTGTCTGAGACATACTGTGACACTCTCTGACTCTCTCTGAGACACAATGTGACTCTCTCTGACACACTGAGATACACTGTGACGCTCTCTGACACTCTGTGAGAAACACTGTGACACTCTCTGACAGACTGTGACAATTTGTGAGACACACGATGACTCTCTGATCTACTGTGACACTCCCTGACACATGGTGACATTTTCTGCGACACTGCGACACTCTCAGAGACACACTGTGACACTTTTAGTCTCTCTCTGACTACCTGAGACACACTGTGACACTCTCTGAGATAGACTATGACACTCTGTGACACACTGAAACACACTCTGAGTGACGG
>NW_025164413.1:0-1621 GCF_004010195.1 Chiloscyllium plagiosum
CAACCCATTCTCGGTCCCATCCTGTAGGTTCTAGGAATCCCGCTCTCTCTAGCCTCCTGCAGGATCCACGTCCCTTCATACATTTGTACCATCCTCCAGGTTCTGCAGCCCTTCCTACTTCTGTAACATGACCCGGACTCTACAACCCTTCCTTCCTCTGCAATATTCCCCAGAGGGGACTGGAGGGTGATGGGGTTACAGTGAATGAGATCAGGATGGGACGGTGTTGCAGATGTTAGGAATACTGCTGTGGTAAAAAAAAAAGGCTTCAGGACTTTTGAGGGTTGATGCTAATAAAGGGGGTTACAGAGCGAAGGAGGATTGTCGGGACATGAAGAGGTTTCACTGTTTGCGAGAGTTGTAGGGATCAGAGGAAGTTACCAAGATAGGGAGGGTTTAAGATTGCAGGATTCCACAGACAACCTTTACAGGGTGAAAGGCAGGATTCTTGACAGTGTGGAGGAACAGAAGAATCTTGAAGTCCTCGTCCATAGATCCCTCAATGTTATCACTCAAGTTGATTGCTTTGTTCAGAAGGTGTTTGGTGTGTTGGCTTTCATTAGCAGGGGGATTGAGATTAAGTTCCATGAAGTTATGCTGCAGCTCTATCGAGCCCTGGTTAGAGAACATTTAGTATATTGTGTTCAGTTCTGGTTGCCTCATTATCAGAAAGATGTGGAAGCTTTAGAGAGGGTGCAGAGGAGATTTATCAGGAGTGGAGGTCTAATGAAGAAACATTGAGAGAATTAGGGCTTTTCTCATTGGAATGAAAAAGGATGAGAAGTGACTTGATAGAAGTGAACGAGATGATTTGAGGCCTCGATAGAGAGGATAACCAGATACTTGTCCCATTGCAAAAATGGCTATAATGAGGGGAAATAAATGGAAGGTGATTGGAGAATGTATAACGGGAGATGTGATAGGGGTTTTTTTTACACACAGAGTGGCAGATGCATGGAATGGACTGCCAATATTTGTAGTGGAGTCCAATACATTAGGGACATTTAAGCAACACTTAGGTAGGCACATGGATGATAGTAAAATGTAGGGTCTTTAGTTTAGTTTAATCTGAGAGTAGGATAAAAGGTCAGTACAACATCGAATGCTGAAGGGCCTGCACTGTGCTGTACTGCTCTATATTATAAATGGGGAGGCTCACAATGGCACAAAGAGGTTTCAGAAAGCTCGAGAGATGGAATCTGAATGAAGAGACACAAATAGGAAGGGTTGCTAGGATTGTCAGGAGGTAACAGAGACAGCAATGGTCTGACCTGGAGCAGACGACCCAGACTGGGAGGGGTGTGGGGACTGGAGGTGGTTTCACAGGGAGGGAGGACCATAGATCCACAGGGTATTACAGAAGTGTGGAGAGCTGTAGGGTCTACAGGAGTTCATAGAGATGGGGAGGTGGGGAGGGATGCAGCAGTTATAGGCATAAGGATGTTGGTATAATGGGGTAGTTTACACAGACAGGAGTGTTTTATGTGAATGGAGCAGATTACAGAAATCTAGACGGTTTTATAGATTAGAAGAACAAACAGACATGTGGAGGGTAGTCGTGACTGAAGATGTTTATAATTATTGAAAAGCTTAGGTTCTGCAGGTTATTTAGATAAAGAGG
>NW_025164414.1:0-1621 GCF_004010195.1 Chiloscyllium plagiosum
GAGCCTCTGAACAGCACAACTATATCAAATATCCTAAATTGCGCATCAGTCACCCCAAACCAAAATGTCTTTCATCTACAAAAAACTATGTTGTACCACCCAATCTCCACCGTTCTGAGCCAGGTACAATGACAGAGGTTTCACAAAGTTGATGGATTACCGCAGTACATGGTGTAACACCCTAGCCTCAAGGTGAATCCGTCTAAAAATATATCCAGGGGTTTTAGTCTCTTAAAACATCAGTCCTGACAGAATAGTCATAATAATAATGTTATAACAATAATGTGAATAATAATGATAGCAATTACATACTGACAGCCAAAGTCTAAATAATAATCCCAAATGAACGCAAATTGGAGGACCTTCACATTATCATTTGGGGAACATCAAAGGATAAAGCAAGAAAAGATAGAAACATCCTGTTGGACAATTTGATCCTCTGAGGCTCCTAAAACTGTAGACCTCAGCACTTATCCTATTGGGCTCAGCACCACAGCACTGTGCATCATTTTACAAATGGCACGCCTCACATGGCATTCACATAATTTCAACAATATAGATTGTAGTTGGAACCTTGTGTTCAATAACCCTCCCAGTGATCTGTCCTCACAGATATCCTAACCCCAGGCATCCACTGACTGTCAAAAACTCAAGATGGTCAAAGCCATCTGGGCTGATCCACCCTTATCATGATTAGATTTTCTACAGGGTGGAAACATTTGGCCCAAAAGGTCCACACTGACACTAATTAATGGACCTAACACTGTATGCAATTTAACATGGTCAATTCCCCTCACCTACACATGTTTAGATTGTGGGAGGAAACCCACACAGACACAGGGAGAACATGCAAACTCCATGCAGATAATCACCAGAGGCAGGAATTGAACCCAGGTCACTGGTGCTGTGAGGCAGCAATGCTAACCACTGAGCCACCATGTCACAGGGAACCTAATCTAATCCACCTGACTGAGAGCAGGCTTTAAGTGACCATGGAGAGAGAATGGTCTTGCTAAACCCTTTCGAGACAAGCTGGGGCCGGTGCTCAGCCAAACTTCTTCATTGAGGCCTCAGTGTCAACCCATTCTGCACAGTACAGAGAAACAGACACCGCTACACGTTACTGAGAAACTTCCGAATCGACAAACAATTCACTTTAAACTCTGTAAGTGAGAGCACTTTCATCTGACATTGGGATTTGCCTTGCTAAATGGAAATTAAATCATCAGTAAATGCAGTTCGGAAATATAGACTTATGTAACTTAAGTTGTTCCAAGACTTACTGGGTACACCAACAATCACAAGGATGGTGTCATATATTTTTGAGATCATTATGTTTGGAAAATACATTTTATTGTTTGTGAAACAACCTCTCCCTTCCTGCTGCTGGCATCTGTCCGAATTGTCTCAAAATGAGAGATGAGACCTATCCAGAGACATCGTATTATATTTTGTTGTATCTCTCCTGGGAAAATATGATCACACATTCACCTTTTTAATATCATTTTGAACAAAGAGATTACGACAACAGGTTTATTTTGATGATGTAATGTCATTGAAATTTAAGTCTACATTTGAATACCCCAAGGACTGGATGAATCTAATCTTATTTGGTCACAAC
>NW_025164415.1:0-1621 GCF_004010195.1 Chiloscyllium plagiosum
AGCAGCTGTTCCTTTCAGTCAAAGGGCGAAGAAAAAGGGAGTACCATTTTAAAGTGAAAGGTTTGATGTTTAGTGAGGACTTGAGGATTGGTTTTCATCCAGAGGCTGTTGGGGTCAGGAATGCACTTCCTGAGAGGGCTGTCGGCACAGGTAACCTCACAACCGTTAATAAATACATGGTCCTGCCCTTGTAGTGCCATAACATACATGGTTATGGGCCTCGTATTGGAAGGTGGGACGAATGTAGATCGTGCTGTATTTATGACAGTACAGAGCCAGTGCTTCTGTGATTGTATGGGTTGGATGGTCAATCATTGAGCAGCATAAGACAGAAATTGATGAGTTTCTGAAGAATGCATTAACTAGGGTTATAAAAGTGAACTTGTCTCCATGAGCTAGAACAGGGAAAGCTAAAAGTGTCTAATGCCCTGCTCTGTACCTGATGTTTCTGTGTAGTGTGCGGGAAAGCTCTGTCATTGTTGTCACAAGCTCTTAAACATTTGGAAGGCAGCATCTGTCTGGTTGTGCTTCCTGTTCCCTTTTCCAAAGCTCGTTGCCGGTGTTCTGTCTGGTTTTAACCTTTAAGAACTCAGAGCAATTTGATACTATTGAGTGTCTTGCTTGGCCGTTCCAGAGACCATTGTAGAGTTTATCACATGTCTGTGTGTCTGGAGACACTTGTAGGCCAGACCAGGAAGCACGTGTGATTCACTTCCTGAAAGTACATTGGGAAGGAACAGATGTTTACAATGGACATTAGATTCAAAGACAATATTACTGGTACCAGATTTTATGTCAGGATATTTTGTTAATTGTTTTTAAATTCCACCAGCTGCTGGAGATTTATTCTGGCCTGGATCAATAATCCAGTTTGCACAACAGCACCATCTTCACATGGGGACCTATCGGAAACCACACTGAGCACATTATTTTTGTGCTGCTTGACAGCTCTGTCAAAAAGAACTCCCACCAATGCGACTATCGGGACGGGACTGAGGTAAATGGTCAGACTGTAGTCATTCCCTTGTTATGGGGCTGGATATAGTTGAGGAACTTTCCACGTGGCCAGACAGATGTCAGAGTTGGAGCTGGAATGAAACAGCTTCGCCAGCGACAAGACTTGTTGTGCAGCACAATCTTCAGTCCTATTGCAGGAATGGTGTCCGGGACAATTGCCTTTGTCATATCTACTCTGTTCAGCTGTTTCTTCATGTCACGTGCAGCGAATCGAATTGGTTGAAGACTGGCATCTGTGATTCTGTGGGCATCATGAGGAGGGTGAGGTGGATTCGACTCAACACTTCTGGCTGAGGATGATGCAGATACTACACCCTTGTCTTTTACACTGAAGTACAGGGCTGGGGATATTTATAGAGTCCTCTCCTCCAGCAAGTTGTATATTAGTCCATCGACAATGATGACAGGATGTGGACTGACTGGAGAGTTTCGATCTTATCTTTTAGTCTCGGGATTATTTCCCCCTCTCCACCAGATGGAAGTTCCACTGTTTATAATGTAACCAGTCAAGTGTGGGGGCTTTAATGGGTTGTCATCAGGTTTAGATACACATGGTTCTGACTCTGGCATATTCACCCAAACTCGTCACTGAACCATCACTCGG
>NW_025164416.1:0-1621 GCF_004010195.1 Chiloscyllium plagiosum
CAATCGATCCTTCGAAGAGAGCGAATTGCCTCCGGTTTTCCCTCCCCTTTCTCTCCCATCAGAAAGCCAGACAAACATGCCTGGCCTGTGCTCAGCCTTTCCAAAGTGTACATGACCCTGGAGGAATTGAGCCCCACACCTCCCACCCCAGTAACCAGGGAGACAATCTAAAGGGGGAGATCAGGATCTGGCTTCTGCACATGGGTCTGAAGCTCTGAATCATCAAGTGTCGGGTCACAGGGAAACTGTAGCGGGGTCTTTGGGATGATCTTGGTTTAGAGGGAACACGAAATGTTGCTAACCACCGAGAGACAAGTCTAATGGACTGCCTGCAACTGATACACAAAGAAAGGGGGAACGAAGCCTCACCAGATGACACAGCGAGCTCCTTATCTGACAGAAACACATGCTAGCAATGCAAAAGGATTGAAGTGGAGTCAACACACTTAAAAATTAAACACACTCTTTCTCTCTCTCTCTCTCTCTCTCTCTCTCTCTCCACGAATGTTGCCAGACCTGCTGGGTTTCTGCAGCATGTTGTGTTTACAAACTATGATATAACTCTGTTTTTTCTCTCTCTCTTTCTCTCTCTCTCTCTCCAGAGATGCCTCCAGTTCTGCTGAGTTTCTCCAGTGCTCTCTGTGTTGGTTTCAGATCTCCAGAATCCTGCACTATGTTGCTTTTGGAACCTGACAAAGTGTATTCTTTCTTTCAGACGACAGCTCCTGGTGAAAGTGAGTCCGCTGATGTTCAAGCAAAGAAAGACGGGGGTGACACATTTCAAAATAACTTTGCATTGCCCTGTCAGAATGGAAACACAGGGTTATGTAACTACACCCTTTGTGAATCGGGTCCATACATCTATGGGACTAGGAGTAGGCCATTCAGCCCATTGAGTCTGTTCTGCCATTCAAAGAGATTGTGACTGCTCTGATCATTCTCAAATCCACTTTGCTACCTTTCCCCATAACCCTTGATTCCCTTTCTGATTAAAAATCTCTCTATCTTAGCCATGAATATTCTGAAAGACCCAACCTTGACAGCCCTCCGTGGTACAGAATTCCACAGATTCAATCCCTTCTGAACGAAGAAATTCCTCCTTATCTCTGTCTTCAATGAGTGACCACTCCCTTATTCTGAGATGATGTCCCTCTGGTCCCTTGCGCTCCCCCACAAGGGGATTCAACCTCTCTCCATATCTTCCCTGTCAAATCCCTCTAAGAATTTTCAACAACGTCACCTCTCATCCAATGAGGTCACGCCCAACCTATCCACCCTCTCCTCGTCAGACAGTCCTTTCATTCCCGGGATCAGCTAAGTGAAACTTCTCTGCACTGCCTCCATTGCCCAGCCAACCTTTCAGATAAGGTTCCGCAAAACTATTCACAGTCTCCCGCTGTGGTCTGACTAGTGCCATGTACAGTCTTTAAGCAAAACGTCCGAACATTTATCCACCATTCACTTTGAAATAAAGGCTGCTTGCCTTCCCTATGACTTGCTGAACTGTGGTGCTCTTGTTTGTTATTCACTGACAATGACTTCCCAATGCCTCAGATAAGGAAATTCTCCATGGAAGTGTGTTTCAACTTTGTTAGAAGTTGCTTCAGCCTCTGCAATCCAA
>NW_025164417.1:0-1621 GCF_004010195.1 Chiloscyllium plagiosum
CCCTCCCCGACCGACACCCAGTGGATAAGATCTACTGACCAAGACCCAGCAACCAGGATCCACTAATCCCAGGACTCAGTCAAGATCATCTTTCCGAGATACGCTGACCAAAACTGAGTGACTGGGATCCAGTAACCCACTGACCCACTCACTAACAGATATTGTCCTGGATCCACTCACTGGGGTCCACTGACCATGACCCACTCACCAGGATCTAGTGTCCCGGATCAAATCACTGGGATCCATACACCAAGACCCAGTGGCTGCGAACCAGTGACCCACCAACTGGGATCCACTGACCACGTCCTGGTAACATTGATGGGACCATGGACTGTGATCTACTGACCGGGATCCACCAAGCGGGACTCTGTGACCAAAATCCCGTTATCACAGTCTACTGACCAAGATCCACTGACTGGGGCCCATTGGCAGATGCAGTGACTGAGTTCCAGTGATCACAATCCACTGGCTAGGATCAAATGGTTTTGACTCAGTGACCCACTGGCTTGGAAGCAGTGACCATTAACCATGATCCATTGACTGGTAATCAGTAACCCACTGATCAGGATCAAGCGACCAACTGACTAGGCTCCAGTGACTTGGACTCAGCACCTTCTAAACCCATGACTTCTTACATCTAGAAGGACAACAGCAGTAGATACATGGGAACACCACTCCATGCAAGATCCCCTCCAAGCCACTCCCTATCCTGACTTGGAAATATATCACCATTCCTTCAGTATCACTGGGTCAAAATCCTGATATTCCCTCCATAACAGCATTGTGGGTCTACCTGCAGCACATGGACTGCAGCGGTTCAAGAAGGCAGCTCACCACCACCTTGTCAAGGGGCAACTAGGGATGGACAAGTATGGGCTTGAGTAAAGCAGCTTTGGTGAATTTCTGCAGGGCATTTTGTAGATGGTACTCCCTGCATCTACTGAGCATCAGTGGAAGAGTGTGTGGATGTTTTTGAATAGGGGTCAGTAAAATGGCTGGTTTGACCTGGATGGTGTCTAGCGTCTTGAGTATTGTTGGAGCTGCACTCTTCCAGGCATGAGGGGAGTATTCCATCACACTCCTGACTTGTGCCTTGCAGATGGTGGATTGGCTTTAAGAGAGTCAGGAGTTACTTGCTATAAGATTCCTACTTTCTGTGTTTATATGGCTGGTCTAGCTCAGTCTCTGGTCAATGACAATGTAGTTGTGATTAGAATGATGATGGGCCTCATTTCTGATGAAGGGCTCTTGCCTGTAATGTCGATTCTCCTGCTCCTCAGACGCTCCCTGACATGCTTTTCCAGCACCACACTCTCGACTCTGATCTCCAACATCTGCAGTCCTCACTTTCTCTCAATTGGAATGAGGTCAGCCAAATGGATCTCATTGAATATGAATTCCCTGATTGGGGCTGTTAATCTAGTCCAGTAAGGGAGTCCAGGCTGACAGATATAAAAGGAATGTCCGAGGTTCTGGTCACTCTTGGAGCAGGCTCTGAGGAAGCTGGGTCAGTACCTATTCCGCCATTAGCCATGCGGCTGATGCAGCTGCCACCCCCACGCTGATTGATGATGTGACTTCTGCCCCCGTCATGGCCACTCCCACAACCACTTCCACCCCT
>NW_025164418.1:0-1621 GCF_004010195.1 Chiloscyllium plagiosum
TGTCCATCTGACCTTAATTCTATGTCCAATAGTGGTGGTCTTCCCTCCCCTGGGAAAAAAGACACTGATTATTCACACTATCCATGGTCTTCATGATTTATCAACTACTAGAATTTGCAATTAACACGAATGGCTATGTTTTCAGTCATCACGGGCCTAAATTTTGAAATTCAATACCGGCACTTCTTCCTTCTCCATCAAGTCACAATTCTAAAACCATTTTAATCAACCTGTTCAGCCATGTTATGGAATACCCCTCTGGGATTTGAATCTAGACGTTTAGGCTCGGAAGTAGGGACACTACCACCACTTGGAAACAATCCCGAAAGCTGCAACATTATTCTCCTGTGTGTTCATCAGCCTGTTTTGAAATACTGTCATATCTCCGTGACAGGCAGGACTTGAATCCAGACCTTCTGGTCCACAGTGAGAGACACTACAACGCAAGTTCAGGTGTTGGAACTGACCCATAGCTCTGGCTCAGAGGGATGGGAGTTACCCACTGCACAACACTTAAACCATACCCAGATTTTGGGTCACATTTTAAATGTCAGCTTTCAGCTCGGTGTGGATCCAATAAAATTTGGTTCACGTTTATTGAATTACACAGTTAAAAGAATTACATTGTTTGCACATGAAAGGTACTCACCTCAAATATAGCATGTTGCGTTTATGAGCTCTGCCTTCGAGATAAACTATAAAGATCTTTAATTGTTGGGCTATGATTTCCACCTTAAGTCGCTATTATCTGACATCTGCAATATGAGGGAAAGACATCCTGCAGACACACTCTACACTATAAAGGATCTGGAACAGATACTTATCACTGAGCACCAGATATGAAGAAAGAGCATACTTTCTGAATCAAAAACACCAATCACCCTTTCCCGCCTCTAACGTGTGAATGTCCTCTTCTTAAAACCACGAAATGATGCAAGACAGCGGACTACTGACAAGCTTTTCTTCCGCAGTACTATCACTCACTGGGCTGAGGAGTGGCAGATGGAGTTTAGTTTCAATAAATACAAGGTATCATAAATTGGTAAAACAAACAAAGCGAGGACATATTCAGTTCAATGTGAGGCCATTGATGGTGTTGTAGAACAGAGAGATCTCGTGGTTTTGGTATATTTCTTTGACGTTTTCATCATATGTCGGCAGGGTGGGTATGAAGGCGTTTGGCCTGTTGGCCTTCATTGCTCAGACCTTTGAGTACAGGAGCTGGAACATTATCTTCAGGTTGTGCTGGATATTCGTGAGGTCTCCCCTGAAGATCACCCAGTCACATTGAGGATTTTATTAAACTGAAGACGGTTCAGAAAGGATTTACCAGGATGTTGCTGGGAATGGAATGTTTAAGTTATAAGGACAGCCTCGATGGGCTGGGTCCTTTTCCACTGCAGCGTAGAAGGTCGAGAACGTATCAAGCTTATAGAGGTTTATAAAACAATGAGGGGTATAAATAATGTTGAATGGTAGGTGTCCTTTTCTTAGGGTGGTGGATTTCAAGAGAAGGTTTTATATAAGACATAGTGCCATAGAGCTGTCCAGCATGGAAACAGACAAATCTATCCAACTCATCCATGCGGACAAGATGTCCTTCATTAATGTAGCTCCATTT
>NW_025164419.1:0-1621 GCF_004010195.1 Chiloscyllium plagiosum
GAAACTGCTGCTCAGGAACAGGGAGATACAGGAAGTAGTCACTCAACTGCTCAAGACTGGGAAACAGGGACGGGGGTAGACACTCAACTGCTCGAGACTGGGACACAAGAACAGGAGACAGTCTTTCAACTGTTCGAGACTGGGACACAGAGACAAGAGACAGTTTTTCAACTGTTCCAGACTGGGACACAGGGACAGGAGGTAGACACTCAACTGCTCGATACCGGAACACAGAAACAGGAGGCAGTCACTCAATTGTTCGAGACGGATACAGGGAAATCTGGAGGCTAGTGAGGCCCCAGATTTCTGTTCCCCAGGAACAGGAGGAGGCGACTCACTATCCACCAGTCTGGGACACTGGGAGAAAAGGGAAATTGGCTTGTTACTAACAGGAATATCTGAATAAGTTGCATTAGCGAGCAATTCAATCCTGCTCCAACGGTTTTCAAAACCATGGCTAATCTGATTGTGATTCCCTCATCCCATTTTACAGAGATTCCCCTCTCTGCAGCCTCTGCTCCATTTGTTGGTCATGTTGCAGATCCAGATTCTGCAACTACAGTCACCATGTTTCATCCACGGTTGGGTCACCAAAGCCTCTGGTCTTCATGGATTTCCACAGCAGCTTAAAACCCAGCCTCCAGGAAACCAGCCCCAGCATTTCCACGAAGGTACAAAAATTAGAGTTAAGTCAAATGTCAGTCAAATTCAAGTGAGAAGTCTGGTCTAAATCACTAACATGTTACTGAGTACATGAGCAGCAGAGAGTGATTAACACAGGCTTTCAATGGTTCGGCACAGAGCAAGTTACAAAGGTGTGACTCAAAACTGCTAAAACCCCACTATCCAACATGGAGCACAGGGCAGGACACTGGGAAGTCTAAGAAAATGCAAGCAATGCTTTTTGAACATTGTTTCTAAGCTTCTTAGTGTTGGAAGCTGATGCTCTTGGATGAGCAACATTCAATGGCAGTAAAAGATATAGGACAATTATTCACATTAAAACTGGACAATTAAAACTGGATTGTGGGGAAGCAGTTTAAACACCAACCAATGGGAAATAGACAGAGGGAGAGAGACTCTGAGTCAGTGTTATGGAAGGATGTGTTTGCAGGCTTCAGAATGCTGAAATGAAGACATTTCGATCATATCTAGCAATATAGGTTAGTATGTTCGGGAATGATGAATTAATACGATATTGGTGCAAGGTCAGATAGAGTCAGAGTCTCGGAGGTGTACAGCACGGAATAAGACGCTTCAGACTAACTCGTCCATGCTGATGGGATATCCCAAATTAAACTAATCACATTTGCCAGCATTTGGCCAATATCGATGTAAACCCTTCCTCTTAATGTACACATCCAAATTCCATTTAGAAGTCGTAATTGTAAAAGCCTCCACCACCTTCTCTGGCAGCTCATTCCACACATGCAGCACTCTCTGTGGGAAAAAGTTGCTCCTTAGGTCATTTTAAATTTTTTTCCCTCTCATCGGAAATCGATGCCCTCTAGTTTTAGGGAAAAAGACCTTGGCTATACACCCTATACATGCTCTTCACGCTACAGGAATAAAAGAACCTAACCTACTTGCACGCTCCCTATAGCTCCAATCCTGGCAACAT
>NW_025164420.1:0-1621 GCF_004010195.1 Chiloscyllium plagiosum
ATTAAGGCAGGTGGAGAACTTTATGTGAGGCAATGGTTGAAATTTCAAGCATAGACGAGAATTGGAACTTGAAATCAGCTAGCGATTGGAATCAAATTGGTCCACACAAGAACGAAATATAGTAATTATAAATCTGACAAATGAGAGCCTTATCATATTCCATTGACATTCAATGGCTTTACTTTAACCTAATTCCCCTGTGTAATCGTCCACGGAGCTAGAATTTGGGAAAAACGGATTGAGACCGGCTATATAAACACTTTCACAACAAAAACATGTCCATTGGTAGACAGTTTCGGATTGTAAACTCAACTCATTGCTCCGTGAATCCTACATCGTTTGCAAGGTACAAATGAGATGTGGAACAAAACTCTCTCCATTTGCCGAGATGGGTGTGACTTCAACAACACTTAAGGAACTGGACACCATCCACCACAACGCAGTCACTTGATTGTACCCGATTTAATACCTGCATATTTATTCCTTTCACCGTTAAGGCACAATAGCAGCAGAGTGCATCAACTACACGATGCCCTGGAGTAAGTCACCCGAGAATTTTGGATCGAACCTTCAAAGCTGAACACCTGTACTGACTAACAGGACAAGGTTGGAACATTCAACGGAACGCCACCATTTGCAAGTTCCCCTCCAAGGCCAATAGCAGACTGACTTTGAAAGGAAGGAATCAACGATAAACTAATTGAGTGGTGAATCAGTCTTGATGGGCAAAGTTGCATACTTCAGCCCTCCATCTTTAATCTAAAAACTTAATAAATGTTGATTAATGCAGTAACCACACTTGTGCTCAGACTTTTATCTATTCCCTAAACTGGTGTTTGCTAAAGTTCTAGTAGCTGCAACAGTCTGTGGACAACAACAGAAAAACCCACAATCCCTCTCAATCAACTTATTCCCCTCAAGATGAAAGTGGTGCTGGAGAAGCACAGCAAGTCCGTCAGCATCTGAGGAAAAATCAACGTTTCGGGCAAAGGCCCTTCATCAGGAATGAGACAGACAGCCTATAGGGTGGAGAGATAAATGAGAGGTCGTGGGTTTGGGGAGTAGGTCGCTGTGAGTGCATTAGGTGGATAGAAGTGGGCGTTGACGGTGATATGTCAGAGAGAAAGGTGGAATGGATAGGTGGGAATGAAAATACACAGTTGGGATAGGTCAGGAGGACGGTGCTGAGCTGGAAGGTTAGAACTGGTGTAAGAGGAGGGAGTGGGAATGAGGAACCTGATGAAGTCCACGGTTCAAGGGTCCCGAGGAAGAAGATGAGGCATTGGGTAGTGCGGGAGTGGCAATGGGGGTGGCTCAGGACCTGCATATCTTCAGGAGAATGAGAGGCGAAATTGAAATGTTTGGCCATAGGGCAGTGGAGTTGATTCTTGCAGGTATCATGGAGATGTTCTCTGAAGTGTTCTGTCAGAAGATATCCGGTCTACCCAATGTAGAGGTGACCGCATCTGGAACAGCAGGTACAACAAATGACATCTGTGGAAGTGTAGGTGAACCTTTGATGGATGTAGAAGGCTCCCCTGGAGCCTTGGACAGAAGTGACGGGTACGATGTGCGTTCAGGTTTTGAAATTCCTTCGGTGGCAGAGGAAGGTGCTGGGAGG
>NW_025164421.1:0-1621 GCF_004010195.1 Chiloscyllium plagiosum
ATACACACTGGGGGACTCTATGGGATTCCCTGTCTCTCACACACACTTGGGGACTCTCTGGGATTCCCTGTCTCACACACACTCTGAGATTCCCACTCTCACACACACTCTGGGATTCCCTATCTCTCATACACACTGGGGGACTCTATGGGATTCCCTATCTCTCACACACACTCGGGGACTCTCTGGGATTCCCTATCTCTCACACACACTCGGGGACAGTCTTGGATTCCCTATCTCTCAAACACACTCGGGGACTCTCTGGGAGTCTCTTTCTCTCACACAAACTCGGGGATTCGCGATTTCTCTCAGACACTCGGGGAAACCCTATCTCACTCACACACTCGGGGATTCCCTATTTCTCACACACACTCTGGAATTCCCAATCTCTCACACACACTCGGGGACTCTCTGGGATTCCCTATCTCTCACACACACTCTGGGACTCTCTGGAATTCCCCATCTCTCACACACACTCGGAGACGCTCTGGGACTACGTAACTCTCACACCCACTCGGGGACACACTGGTATTCCCTATCTCACCCACACACTCGTGGACTCACTGGGATTCTCTCACACACATTCGGGGACACTCTGGGATTTCCTAACTCTCAGACACACTCGGGGACACCCTGGGATTCGCTATCTCTCACACACACTCGGGGACTCTCTGGGATTCTCTCACACAAACTAGGGCACTGCCTGGGATTCCCTATCTCTCACTCACACGCAGGTACTCTCTGGGATTCCCTATCTCTCACACACACTCTGGGATTCCCTATCTCTCACACACACTCACACACACTCGGAGACGCTCTGGGACTACGTAACTCTCACACCCACTCGGGGACACACTGGTATTCCCTATCTCATTCCCGATCTCTCACACACACTCGGGGATTCCCTATCTCTCTCTCACACTCGGGGTTTTCCTATCTCTCACACACACTCGGGGACTCTCTGTATTTACGTATCTCACACACGCCCCCGGGGACACCCTGGGAATCCCTATCTATCACACACTCTCGGGGACTTTCTGGGATTCCTTATCTTTCACACACACTCGGGGACTCTCTAGGATTCCCTATCTCACACACACACTCGGGGACTTTCTGGGATTCCCTATCTCTCACACACAGTCGGGGACTCTCTGGGAATCCCTATCTTTCACGCACACTCGGGCATTCCCGATCTATCAGACACAGTCGGGGATTTATATCTTTCACACACACTCGGGGATTCCCTATCTCTCACACACACTCTGGGATTCCCTCTCTCTCACACACACATTCGGAGTCTCTCAGGGATTCCCTATCTCACACACACACTCGGGGACTTTCTGGGATTCCCTATCTCTCACACACACCCTCGGGGACTTTCTGTGAATCCCTATCTCTCACACACACTCGGGGATTCCCGATCTATCACACACACTCGGGATTCCCTATGTCTCACACACCACTCTGGGATTCCCTATCTCCCACACACACTCGGGGTCACTCTGTGATTCCCTATCACACACACTTTCACGGGGGCTTTCTGTGATTCCCGATCTCTCACACACTCTCGGGGACTCTCTGGGAATCCCTATCTCTCACACACAATCGGGGATTCCCGATC
>NW_025164422.1:0-1621 GCF_004010195.1 Chiloscyllium plagiosum
AGCTGTCCGGCTCCACGCTGGAGCCATTTCCCGGCTCTGGTGTTTTCGGGTCGGGCCCAGGGTCCGCATGGTCCAGTTCTCCATCTGACAGCGGGGCTGTCACAGGACTGCTGCTCCCAGTTACCTGGAGCTGTGGGCCGGTGGGTACCTCTTGGTTCTCTCTGGGTGGGGGTAGGGCTTTACCCGTCCCCTCAGAGGGATTGTCTTTTCCTGCTTGGGCGGTACTGCCCTCCTTTTTCCCCGCGGCGCTCTGTCTCTTCCTCTGGTAACGACCCACCTTGCGCCCATCCTCACCGTCGGAAGAGCTGCATGTGTCCTCATCGCGTATATGTCGCTTCCCCCCTCGCTGGGTGGCTTTGGGAGGTTTCCTCTTCCTGCTTTTCACAGTAATCCAATCCTCTGCTTCCTTTGATCCCTCCTCTTCCATTTCCTCCGTCTGTGTTGAAGGAGCTTGGATCGGCTGCTGCACCTCCCCGCTGTCTGCCGTCTGCTCCGCTACAGCCTGCCCTTCCTTCTGGGTGCCTTCAGACACCGTTCCCGTGCTGTTTTGTGGTACCTTGCTGGTCTTGGGCGGTCCACCGCTCGTGTTGCCACTTCCGGCCATCTGTGCGTAGGTGGCGGCCCCTCGTCTTGGGCAGGCCTTGTACATGTGGCCCGCCTCTCCGCACAGATTACAGTTCTTGGCCTCCTTACATTCCTTGGTCGGGTGGCCTTCCTTCTTGCAATTTTGGCAGACAGTCACCTTACAATCCGCTGCCATGTGGCCTGATCTCCCGCAGGTTCGGCACACTTTTGGCTGCCCTGCGTATGTCAGGTAACCTCTGCTTCCTCCGATGGCAAAGCTGGAGGGTGGGTGGAGGATGTTCCCACTGGCATCGACCCTCAGGGTTACCCTGACCTATCGTTTGCTGGTCCAGATCCCGAAAGGATCGACCACATCGGCACTCTCTCCCTCGACCTGGATGTATCTCCTCAAAAAGGTGAGGACATTTGCTGCTGGGACGTGAGGGTTGTACATCTGGATTGTTACAACCCGACTCCTCTGCGCAGGAAGCACACACAACAGGACCCCCGACAAGATGGAGAACAGAGGTTCCCCTTCCTTCTCCTTGAAGACCTTCGGGAGCTGCTCACAATTCTTCACGCTCCTGAAGGTCACATCGAAATAGCCTGCCGCAGGGAAATTCTGCAGGCAGTACACGTCCGCTGCTTCAAACCCGCAGCACTCCAGCAAAATCTTCTTCATAAACACCGTCCGATCGACCGCTATGTGTTCCTCCACTTTCTTCACAGTCACCCTGATTGTGCTGCGAATGCCCTGGCCAGGGCTGCCAGTGGCTGCTGAGGCCATAGCTCTGAGGTTGGCTGATACCTGAATTGGCATTAGGCCGAAGCCAGCATAAAGATCCACCAAGAGCAGGTCCACAGAGTTGGATTAACAAAGTGGAAGTAAGATAGAAACAGTGGATTGATAGGTTTTATCAGAACCCTCCATTGAGTTGCAGAAAGACCCATTGTTTGCTCATTATTGATCAATTTACAAGGTCGGCCTATCCCACATGAGATTATTCAAACACAACTGTTGATCATACGTTAGAGCCCGGGTGTCCTTGGAGAAGGA
>NW_025164423.1:0-1621 GCF_004010195.1 Chiloscyllium plagiosum
AACCCACATTACAGATAATATCCACTCTCACTGTGGATATAACCCACATCACAGATAATATCCACTCACACTGCAGATAAAACCCACATTATAGATATACCCCACTCTCACTGCAGATATAACCCACATTACAGATATATCCCACTCTCACTGCAGGCATAACCCACATTACAGATATACCCCACTCTCACTGAAGATATACCCACATTACAGATATACCCCACTCTCACTTCAGATATAACCCACATTACAGATAATATCCACTCTCACTGCAGATATAACCCACATTACAGATATACCCCACTCTCACTGCAGATATAACCCACATTATAGATATACCCCACACTCACTGCAGATATACCGCACATTAGAGATAAACCCCACTCTCACTGCAGATATACCCCACTCTCTCTGCAGGTATAACCCACATTCCAGATATACCCCACTCTCGCTGCAGATATATCCCAGATTACAAATATACACCACTCTCACTGCAGGTATAACCCACATTACAGATATACCCCTCTCTCCCTGAAGTTATACCCACATTATAGATATACCCCACTCTCACTGCAGATATAACCCATATTACAGATAATATCCACTCTCACTGCAGATATAAACCACATTACAGATAATATCCACTCTCACTGCAGATATAACCTACATTACAGATATACCCCTCTGTCACTGCAGATATAACCCACGTTTCAGATATATCCCACTCTCACTGCATATATAACCCACATTAAATATAAACTCCATTCTCACTGCAGGTATAACCCCCATTACAGATAATGTCCACTCTCACTGCAGATATAACCCACATTACAGATATACTCTACTCTCACTGCAGATAAAACCCACATTACAGAAATACCCCACACTCACTGCAGATATACCCCTACATTAGAGATTAACCTCACTCACACTGCAGATATAACCCACATTACAGATATCCTCTACTCTCACTGCAGATAAAACCCACATTACAGATATGCCCCACCCTCACTGCAGATATAACCACATTATAGATATAACCCACACTCACTGCAGATATACCCCTCATTAGAGATAAACCCCACTCTCACTGCAGAAATAACCCACATTACATATATACTCTACTCTCACTGCAGATAAAACCCACATTACAGATATAACCCACCCTCACTGCAGATATAACCCACATTATAGATATAGCCCACACTCACTGCAGATATAACCCACATTAGAGATAAACCCCACTCTCACTGCAGATATACCCCACATTACAGATAAACCCCACTCTCACTGCAACCCACATTACAGATATACCGCACTCTCACTGCAGATATAACCCACGTTACAGATATACCCCACTCTCACTGCATATATCACCCACATTAAATATAAACTCCATTCTCACTGCAGGTATAACCCACATTACAGATAATATCCATTCTCACTGCAGATATAACCTACATTACAGATATACTCTACTCTCACTGCAGATAAAACCCACATTACAGATATACCCCACCCTCACTGCAGAATAACCCACATTATAGATATACCCCACACTCACTGCAGATATACCCCTCATTAGAGATAAACCCCACTCTCACTGCAGATATATCCCACA
>NW_025164424.1:0-1621 GCF_004010195.1 Chiloscyllium plagiosum
CGTCTGTTCAATCATCGATTTCCATCCGAAGTCAATCTCCGTGAGTTGGTTGAAAAATGGCTGACCCTTGGATTCTGGCTTCTTCACGTCTCCCGTGTGTGAGGCGAACGGGAACTTCTCGGTGACGAGTCGGCTGATGGTCCCTTATGGTGAATGGTACAACAGCGCAGTCTATACCTGCCAGGTCACTCATGGAGAGAACACTCAAAGTAAAAACATCACCGCACTCCAGGGTAAGAGACACAGACTGAGAGAGCTACAAATCATTCTGAACTCTGATGTGAATCAAACACACTAATTTATCAGGCGTAGTAAA
The DNA here is from genome assembly GCF_004010195.1 of Chiloscyllium plagiosum. NCBI lineage: Eukaryota > Metazoa > Chordata > Chondrichthyes > Orectolobiformes > Hemiscylliidae > Chiloscyllium > Chiloscyllium plagiosum. Next base: position 317 of record NW_025164424.1, read on the forward strand.
CAGCACGGTACAGCTTCTCGTTTCCCAACATGCCACGTATCTCATTTCAGTTTGAGTGTTACATTAGCATTGCTCATAATTCAACCTTTTGGCAAGGCAGAAAAGCATGTTTCCTCTCTGTTGAAGATAGATATATAGACAGTGAGCTTTGTTAAATAGTTTGTTGCCTGACCATGCTGGGAGAGCCATTCAGAGTGCTGAATCCTTGCCTGGTAGCTGCTTCAAGGGTAAGTTTGGGGTGGAGAAGGGATATTGGAGAGATATCTGATTGAAGCATAGAAAATACTGAGAGGTCGAGTGAATGTGGAATAGATGCTTTGACTGGTCGGCGAGACTAGGACCCAAGGGCACAGTCTCAGGGTCAAAGGTGCACCGTTGAGAACTGAGATGGGGAGGAATTTCTTCAGCCAGAGGATGATGAGTCTATGGAACACGTTGCTGCAGAGGGCTGTGGAGGCCAGGCCATTGTGTGTATTCAAGCCAGAGATAGATCGGCTCTTGTTTAGTACGGGGAGAAGGCAGGAGAATGGCTTTAGCCCGAAACGTCGATTTTCCTGCTCGTCGGATGCTGCCTGACCTGCTGTGCTTTTCCAGCATCATTCTGATCTAAACTCTGGATTGGCCGAACAGCCTTATTCTGAACCTCTATCAAATTGACGTGGTTAAAATATGCAGTGACCCTTACTTGAAAATAAATCAAAATGCGTTCAATGCTTCATTCCCTGCTCAGGAATAACCTGTTGGTTGGACATTGTACGACATCGATTTTTATCTGGTACTGAGCTCTTTAACTTCATTTATGGGATCAGACCACAGACCAAGTGGGTATCACATTTGATGAACTGGGATAGACGTGATCTCACTGAGCTGCTTTAAGATGCTCTCTGTAATTAGTGGATGAGGCAGGAGAATAAATTCTGGTGGGAATGCTATAATCGGGATATCGGGATGAATAAACTAGGAACTCGAGACAGGCTGATTTAGCCTGGTTTGGGGTGATGATGTTTACACAGTGAGTAGTGGATATCTATAAAATTAGTGCACATTTCCATCGAGTTTGTAGATTAATTTAAGACGCGTTTGTGTTTTTTTTCTCCCCTGCTCTATGAAGAAATTAAAAAAATGCAGCTTGGTAAATAAAGTAAAAGTACAGACCAGTCATGAACTAACTGAATGGAGGGAAAGCCTTCAGGGGATGGGTATCCTTCACGTTATCCAATGCTGTACTCAATGTCTTGTTTTCAGATCTACTCCAAACACAGCCCACGAGAAACAATGACATAAATTAGAGAATGACATCACACC
>NW_025164425.1:0-1621 GCF_004010195.1 Chiloscyllium plagiosum
CCACCCTGAATATATAGTTAGTCCACACCCTGATGATATAGGCAGTGCCCAACCATGAATATATAGGCAGTGCCCACCATGAATATATAGGCATGGCCAAACCTAAATACATAGGCAGTACCCACCCTGAATATATAGTCAGTCCACACCCTGATTATATAGGCAGTGCCCAACCATGAATATATAGGCAGTGCCCAGCCTGAATACATAGGCAGTACCCACCCTGAATATATAGGTAGACCCCACCCTGAGTAAATAGGTAGTCCCCACCCTGAATATATAGGCAGTGCCCAACCATGAATATATAGGCAGTCCCCACCATGCACATATAGGCAGTCCCCACACTGAATATATAGGCAGTACCCACCCTGAATATATAGGTAGACCCCACCCTGAATATATAGGTAGTCTCACACTGAGTATATAGGCAGTCCCAACCATGCGTATATAGGCAGTGCCCAACCCTGAATATATAGGCAGTCCCCACCATTCATATATAGACAGTGCCCACCTTGAATATATAGGTAGTCTCACCCTGAATATATAGGCAGTCCCCAACATGAATATATAGGCAGTCCCAACCCTGAATACATAGGCAGAACTCACCCTGAATATATAGGTAGACCCCACCCTGAATATATAGGCAGGGCCCAACCTGGATACATAGGCAATACCCACCCTGAATATATAGGTAGTCCACACCCTGATTATATAGGCAGTGCCCAACCATGAATATATAGGCAGTCCCAACCATGCATATATAGGCAGTTCCCACTCTGAATTATATAGGCAGTACCCACCCTGAATATACAGGCAGTCCCCACCCTGAATATATAGGCAGTGCCCACACTGCATATTTAGGCAGTCCCCACCATGCATATATAGGCAGTACCCACCCTGATTATATAGGTAGTCCCCACCCTGAATATATAGGTAGTCTCACCCTGAGTATATAGGCAGTCCCCACCCTGAATATATACCCCACCCTGAATATATAGGCAGTGCCCAACCTGAATACATAGGCAGTACCCACACTGAATATATTGGTAGACCCCACCCTGAGTATATAGGTAGTCCCCACCATGAATATATAGGCAGTGCCCACCATGAATATATAGGCAGTGCCCAACCTAAATACATTGGCAGTACCCACACTGAATATATAGTTAGTCCACACCCTGAATATGTAGGCAGTGCCCAACCATGAATATATAGGCAGTCCCCACCCTGAATATACAGGCAGTGCCCAACCATGAATATATAGGCAGTCCCCACCCTGAATATATAGGCAGTACCAACCCTGAATATGTTGGAAGTCCCCACCCTGAATATATTGGCAGTGCCCAACCTGAATATATAAGCAGTCCCCACCATGCATATATAGGCAGTGCCCACCCTGAATATATAGGTAGTCTCACTCTGAATATATAGGCAGTACCCACCCTGAATATATGGGCAGTCCCAACCCTGAATATATAGGCAGTTCCCACTCTGAATTATATAGGCAGTACCCACCCTGAATATATATGCAGTCCCCACCCTGAATATATAGGCAGTGCCCAACCATGAATATATAGGCAGTACCCATCCTGAATATGTTGGAAGTCCCACCCTGAATATA
>NW_025164426.1:0-1621 GCF_004010195.1 Chiloscyllium plagiosum
GAGTGGGAGGGGGAGTTGAAGTGTTCAGCCACAGGGTGGTGTGGTTGGTTGGTGTGGGTGTCCCAGAGATGTTCTCTGAAACGTTATGCGAGTAGGCATCCTGTCTCCCCAACGTAGAAGATGGTGGAGTGGGAGGGGGAGTTGAAGTGTTCAGCCACAGGGCGGTGTGGTTGGTTGGTGTGGGTGTCCCAGAGATGTTCTCTGAAACGATCCTCAAGTTGGTGTTCTGTCTCCCTGATGTCGAGGAGACCACATCAGGTGCAACAGATACAGTAGATGACATTAGTGGAGGTGCAGGTAAATTTCTGTTGGATGTGGAAGGATCCTCTGGGGCTGAGAAACACATCAGCCATGATTGCAGAGTAGACTCAATGGTTTGAATGGAGTAATTCTGCTCTTATGTCTTATAGTCTTATGGTCAAATGTCACCAGGGAGGGAATTCCAGGATTTTGACTCAGTGACTCAGCTGCCATTGTCCTTCATGATGAATGTGGTCATAGGTTTGGAAGGTGCTGTTGGAGGATCTTTGGTGAGTTTCTGCAGTGTATTTTGTAAGATAGTATACACTGCTGCTACTGAGTGCTGGTGGTGGAGGGTGTGGATACAGTGCCAATCAAGTGGGCTCCTGATGATGTCAAATTTCTTAAGTGTTGTTGGGGCTGCACCCAACCAGGCAAATGGGGAGTATACCATCACACTCCTGAATCGTGCCTTGAAGATGATGAGGCTTTGAGGAGTCAGGAGGTGGGTTACTCACTGCAGTATTCCTAGCCTCTGACCTGCTCTTGTAGCCACTGTTTATGTGGTGAATTCAGCTGAGTTTCTGGTTAATGATAACTTCCAGGGTGTTGATAATTGCATCTGGGAAAATTAACAAACAGTGAATTTCACAACTAATCTTGGAGGAACTGTTGGGCGAAGTTCACAGCACAGAATGAGATAAGTTAATTGTTGTTTTAAGTCTGTCCAAGAGAAAGGCTGTATTAGTGAGTACCGTGGGTTCTTTCTTGATTGTATGTTTTTGGAGATAGGTCTCTTGATTAAACTTAAAATATAAGCCATAGCTATTAATTTAACCTGGGGCAGTGTTTGTAGAGGAATAAGACGGTGTTATTTTCTGGGTCTGTAGATTGTGAAGGAGCAAAAATGGCCTTTGCAGTGATATGTACTTCTTGTCAGATGTGAGAGTTGAAAGAGAGTTTAAGGGTTACTGCGGATTATATCTGCCATAAATGCTGTTGGATGCGAATCTTATCAGATCGAGTGGATCGGTTGGATAGACAGATAGATGCGATGAGGAATTTGCAACAGCAACAGTATGTGATGGATGGCAGTTATAGGAAGGGGGGAAAGTCTCAGATACAGTCATATAGATGGGTTAACTCCAGGAAGGATAACAGAGGTTGGCACCGAGGGCAGGAGTCTTTTGTGGATATACCCATTTCAAACAGGTAAGCTGTTTTGGAAAATGTAGGGGCTAATGGATTCTCAGGGGAATGTAGCACGAACAGCCAAGTTTCTGGTATTGAGACTGGCTCGAATGCAATGAGGGGTACGTCGGGTTCCAAGGGATCAATTGTGTTAGGAGATTCTGTAGTCCGAGGTACAGACAGACGTTTC
>NW_025164427.1:0-1621 GCF_004010195.1 Chiloscyllium plagiosum
GTGCCTGTACTGTTCTGTGTTCTATGTCAAAAGTCAGATCCGAGCAAACAAGGACATGCAGGTCATACGGCGCTTAGACCGAGCGAGGCGTGCAGGGTTACGGCTGCACAGGAGGTGCACAAAAGCAAGGTCAACATTTAGATTTCAAATTGGACCATTTGGATGGTGTTGGACAGAGGAAGGAAGTTGCCGTCTGAGTTAAAGCTCAATCTTCACTCAGAGAGAGGAGCAGCAGCAGCTTGAGAAGCTCATGGTCCACCTTCCGCATTCAGACAATACGGGGGGCTCTGATTGGCCGGATGACTAGACTCCTTCCGGTCCTCCAGGGTTTCCCAAAGATTGGTCAGCCATCGACCAGAACGTTGAGGGGTGGTGCCTCATGCCGATCGACACATGCGCACCAGCACCTCCCTCTCCGCGCACGTGCACTGTCCGCCATCAGAAGAGCGGTTTCTCCATCGCAGGGGAGTCTGGGAGATATAGCTGCCATTAAAGAGATTAAATCAACTGTCTCATATGCCTCCTTAACCGTCCTACTCGTGTGTTGTTGTAGTACATCTCAGGAACCAACCTTTAATCGATTTTAAATGTATACACTGAATGAAAGACTACAGGTGTTTACCTCTAAACTCTATTTCCAGTTCAGTGTCAGTATGTTGCTCTTTATCTGTCCTCAAATAAGGACCGAGTCAATACCCTCCACCTGTCAATCCTGAACGTTAATTTTGTTTTTTGTTTGCAAATTCCAACACTCTGTTTCAATCATTTGTTAAATGGTACATTCGTGGTACATGAGAGTTGCTGGCTGGCCAGCATTTTGTTCCCCTTGAGAAGGTGATGATGGGCTGCCGTTTTGAACTGCTGTGGTCCACACGCTTCACGATGACCCACAATGCCCTTAGGGAGGGAATTCCAGGATTTAGACCCAGCAACACTGAAGGAACAGCAATATATTTCCAAGTCAATATGATGAGTGGCTTGGAGGGGTACTTGCAAGAGATTGTGTTCCCAAGTAGCTTTTGTCCTGGTCCTTCTAGCTGGAAGTGGTTGTTAGTTTGGAAGGTATTTTCTCAGGTTCTTTGCTGAATTTCTGTGGTGCGTCTTGTAGATAGTACACACTACTGGTTCTGAACAGTGGAGCAGAGGGAGTGCATGTATGTGGATATGGTGCCAATCTACCAGGTTATTTTGTCCTGGATGGTATCAAGTTTTTTTCAGTGATGTTGAAGCTGCACCCATCCAAGCTGGTGGGAGAGTATTCCATTTCACTGTTAAATTGTGCCTTGTAGAAGATGGACAGATGAAAGTATTTAACAAATGCACTGCTTCCACAAGATCTAGTGGATTTGTGCCACTTTTACCCTCCAAAAAGCTCCGGACACTGGGTGCATTAAAACAAATCCAGTGGGAAGATTATCACTAAAAAAGGTCAAGTTTCGCTCATAAGAGGTTTACAAAATTATGAGGGGCATGGATAGGGTCAATAGGCAAAGTCTTTTCCCTGGGGTCAGGGAGTCCAGAACTCGAAGGCATAGGTTTTGGGTGAGAGGGGAAAGATATAAAAGAGACTTAAGGGGCAACTTTTTCTCACAGAGGGTGGTACGGGTACGGAATGAGCTGC
>NW_025164428.1:0-1621 GCF_004010195.1 Chiloscyllium plagiosum
AATGTGTAATCCTCACACAGACGCGGGGAGAATGTGTAATCTCCACTCAGACTCGGGGACAAAGTATAATCTGAACACAGACACAGGGAGAATGTGTAATCTCCGCACAGACATGGGGAGAATGTGTAATCACCACACGGACACAGGGAGAATGTGTAATCTCCGCACAGACACAGGGAGAGTGTATAATCTCCGCACAGATACAGGGAGAATGTGTAATCTCCGCACAGACACGGGGAGAATGTGTAATCCCCACACAGACACGGGGAGAATGTATAATCTCCGCACAGACACGGGGAGAATGTGTCATCTCCACACAGACACAGGGAGAATGTGTAATCTCCACACAGACACAGGGAGAATGTGTCATCTCCACACAGACACGGGGAGAATGTATAATCTCCACACAGACACAGGGAGATTGTATAATCTCCGCACAGACACGGGGAGAATGTGTAATCTCCACACAGATACAGGGAGAATGTGTAATCCCCACACAGACACGGGGAGAATGTGTCATCTCCACACAGACACGGGGAGAATGTGTAATCTCCGCACAGACACGGGGAGAATGTGTAATGTCCACACAGACACAGGGAGAATGTATAATCTCCGCACAGACACGGGGAGAATGTGTAATGTCCGCACAGACACGGGGAGAATGTGTAATGTCCGCACAGACACGGGGAGAATGTGTAATGTCCGCACAGACACGGGGAGAATGTGTAATGTCCGCACAGACACGGGGAGAATGTGTAATGTCCGCACAGACACGGGGAGAATGTGTAATGTCCGCACAGACACGGGGAGAATGTGTAATGTCCGCACAGACACGGGGAGAATGTGTAATGTCCGCACAGACACGGGGAGAATGTGTAATGTCCGCACAGACACGGGGAGAATGTGTAATGTCCGCACAGACACGGGGAGAATGTGTAATGTCCGCACAGACACGGGGAGAATGTGTAATCTCCACACAGACACGGGGAGAATGTATAATCTCTGCACAGACACGGGGGGAATGTGTAATCTCCGCACAGACACGGGGAGAATGTGTAATGTCCGCACAGACACGGGGAGAATGTGTAATGTCCGCACAGACACGGGGAGAATGTGCATCCCCCACGCAGACACAGGGAGGATATCTAATCTCCACACAGACACAGGGAGAATGTGTAATCCCCACACAGACACGGGGAGAATTTGTAATTCCCACACAGACACGGGGAGAATGTGTAATCTCCAAACAGACACGGGGAGAATGTGTAATCTCCACACAGACACGGGGAGAATGTGTGATCTTCACACAGACACGGGGAGAATGTGTAATCTCCACACAGACACGGGGAGAATGTGTAATCCCCGCACAGACACAGGGAGAATGTGTAATGTCCACACAGACACAGGGAGAATGTATAATCTCCGCACAGACACGGGGAGAATGTGTAATCCCCGCACAGACACGGGGAGAATGTGTAATGTCCACACAGACACGGGGAGAATGTGTAATCTCCACACAGACCCAGGGAGAATGTGTAATCCCCACACAGACACAGGGAGAGTGTGTAATCTCCACACAGACACAGGGAAAATGTATAATCTGAACACATACACAGGGAGA
>NW_025164429.1:0-1621 GCF_004010195.1 Chiloscyllium plagiosum
TGCTTTTGGACTGGGGTGGACAAAGTTAAAAAAAATCACACAACACTAGTTTATAAATGCAAACTGGTTGGTCGAAAACATTTTGTTGTGTGATTTTTACCTTTGCACATCCCTCATGCTCTTAAAACTCCTTGACCAGAAGCCCCTCTTCAACTACTCTGCCTTCAAATAAATTCTAGCCTCTCTTAATAGTTTGAGTACTCGCTTGTCTTATTACTTCTGAAATGCATCTTCTCAGAACTGTCAGTGTGAAATTGCATCAGCCAGTGTTCTGGTTACCTGAACAATTCATTTATATCATCCTGAAATCTAACACGTTCCTCCTCTCTGTGAATCACTCAGCTAATCGTTGTGTCATCGACAAAAATATTTATCATTCTCCAAAAACTCCATCCCTCACATTCTCAACGTCATAATTTGTGACTTTCACAAATAAACCTTGTTTTTTCGTGTTTTTCAGATGTTATTCACAAAAGAAGAATTGAGAATTCCAGCCTCTTGTTTCTCCTATTTTCGTGAATATACAGCGTGATGCAGTTGAGGTCTTTTTATGAGGGGGCCTTAAATTTTATTTTGGACATGGAGCTGAATTCTCCTTTTTTTTGCTATGCCCTCTGTAATTTTTCTTTATAAGTCTTGTACGTAATTAATATTGGACGATGCTTAGGTGCCTTTCACCGAAGCACTTGTATTTTATGATGACTTGAATAATGTTCTTTGTAATGTGCTCTACATTAGTCAGAGCAGAAGGAATTTTGTGTGAGCAGAATGGGCAGAGACTCAGAATTTTGTTTGAAAGAGCTGGAGTGACGAGCATAAATATTCAAATAAATTCTACATTATAGACGAGGGGCAGGAGATCAAATCATCTCGTCATGTCTACCTTGAATTGGAACCAAAGTATTAGAACATATGCCGACTGTTCTACAAAGTTTTTTTTAAAAAGTTCTTCGAGCGGCATGGATTTTACAGCTGTTCTTGGGACTGCAAGCATAGTTTAAGATTTCTTACAGTCGCTTTTTACAGTTAATATAGTCGTTATAGTTCACTAAAGAAGATTATTTTTCCATTTTGTTTTATCAAATTTTAAAAACAAAGCAGAAAAGAAAACGAGCAATAAAGGTCTCTTTTTTCCAAATGAACTATTTTTAACGAGCTTTTCAAGGGTGGTCTACAATGAAATTAGAAACGTATGTACTGTATATGTTTTAAAAGATTTTTTTTATTAAGACTGCAATGTTTTTGTTTGTTTTGAAAAGTCAAGCAGTTTTTTTTTAAAATAAGAGTTTTTGTCTTCACTCCGGAGAGAGCTGAACGTGTTCAGCTATGGAGAAGAATTTTAACTTCGAATAATTTATTGAAGAGGAATCTTTGTATTGAGTTAATTAGCTAAATAGTTGCTTTTATTTTGTATATGTTTGATATCTATATATGTTTGTTTTTTTTTTCCATTTTAACATTATTTTCTGTAGGTCAAGAAAGGCAACATTTAGGGTGATGAAACATCCTGCTTTTCAGCATTAATATCATTAAGGCAGTACATAATGTACAGTGGGAAATGGCTAGCAGATTTCGACAAGTTATTACCCAGCAAAATCACTCAGATAGATGGGTGACTGTC
>NW_025164430.1:0-1621 GCF_004010195.1 Chiloscyllium plagiosum
CTTTTAATTTAACCAACCCCAAGTCAACAAAATACCACCGGTTTTATTTGAAGATCCCGCTCACTAATTCCCACGCGTTGGAATTTGCCGGGGCCGTTTGTATCCCAAATCTGTTCAAATCCTATACCGTAAGACCGCAAACTTTTATGACATCAATGTCGAACCCTTCTCTTAATTAAAACCACACACGAAGAAACGCTTACCTCACATCATAATCTGTTAAAACGTGAGCGACAGAGAACTCCTAAATTCCACTAATAAACGAAAAATAACAATTTATATGTATGCAAGTTGGCTCACTGAGCTTGAAGGTATGTTTTCAGAAGTTTCATCACCATGACTAAGTGACATCATCAGTGAGAGTATCTGCTGAAGTGCTGGTGGTATGTCCCGCCTCTCTATTGAAAGGTCTTGGTTTCTTAAAGTGGGTGATGTCATTTCCGGTTCTTTTGTTTTCCAAGAGAAGGTAGATAGGATCTAAATTGATGCGTTTATTGATGGACTTCTGGTTAGAATGTCATTCCTCTAAGAAGGTCCTTGCTTGTCTTAGCATGTGTGTGTGCTTTGTCCCAGTAAAAGTGGTGCCCTTCTTTGTCTGTATGTATCGAATATAGTGATAATGGATCGTGTCTTTTGGTGGCCAGTTGGTGCAGATGTATCCTGGTAACACGACAACAGGACTATTTCAATGGCAGAAACATGATTTTATTTACACTGTTGAATCAATGTGCGTGTGCAGATAAATAACATTTTTCACATGTGCACAATACATTGAAAATGAACAGAGACACAGTTAACGAAAAGTGATGCATATGATGCATGAAATATATAAAACATTAAAACGTTATTTGATGTTCATCTAACGTAATATGTTCCAATTCCCTCAATGTTCCCTCCGTTTCTGGAACTCACTACTCTAATCTCTCATTCTTATCAGGATGTATGCTCCAAATTCTTGCTTCTAGTATCCCAACTTATTTCAGTTAATCCAATTTCTACTGGGAATTAAATACATTGGCCTACTGGGTTCTTTCCAAAGCTAGTGTCTGTCATATTATTAGAGACAAATATGCTAGCATCAGACCCAGCATTTGAACATATTACTCTGTTGTACATGCACTGTACAAAGGACCACAGCACACAGGAATTGCCAAAATATTGAGGAATGTTTATCTATTCCTTTCGATGATCTGTTTTTCTCATTTTGCACATTTCCTCATCTATATTGTCTCTCTTTTTCTCTTTGTTGCTAGTTAAGAAATCTACCCATTACTCCTCGCGTCCCTTCTCTCATAACACCTACTTTCGCTTTATATCTATTGCTCTCTTCTAGATGTAACGTGATTATAATTGAGCAATGTAACTACAAAGACATTCAGGAGGAGCTGGCCAGAGTTAATTGGAAAGGGAGCCGAGCAGGGAAGTCCATGGAGCAGCAAAGGCAGGAATTTCTGTGGATAATTCGGGGGATATCAGAAATTCATCGCAAAGAAGATGAAATTTGCTCATGGGAGGACAAGGCAGCCATGAGTGATAAGGCATCAAACCAAAAGAGGAAACATACAATGTGGTGAACATGATTGGGAATGGAATCCAGAGAATGAATTGACTCTGAAACTAC
>NW_025164431.1:0-1621 GCF_004010195.1 Chiloscyllium plagiosum
TGGAGTATACAAAGTGTATCCCGCTCCTGGATTTTACACAGGGTATCCTATTCCTGGAGTATATGCAGTGTATCCCATTCCTAGAGTATACAGAGTTAATCCCGCTCCTGGAGTATACAGAGTGTATCCCATTCCTGGAGTTTTCATGGTGTGCCCCATTCCTGGAGTACATAGAGTGTATCCCACTCCTGGAGTATACGCAGTGTATCCCATTCCTGGAGTATACACAGTGTATCCAGTTCCTGGAGTATACACAGTGTATCCCATTCCTGGAGGATACACAGTGTATCCTGCTCCTGGTGTATACACAGGGTATCCCATTCCTGAGGTATATGCAGTATATCCCATTTCTAGAGTATACAGAGTGCATCCCATTCCTGGAGTTTACACACTGAGTCCTATTCCTAGAGTATACAGCGAGTATCCCACTCCTGGAGTATACACAGTGAATCCCATTCCTGGAATATGCACAGTGTATCCCATTCCTGGAGTCTACAAAGTGTATCAAACTCCTGGAATATACACAGTGTATCCAATTCCTGGAGTATTCACAGTGTGTCCCATTCCTGGAGTATACACAGTGTATTACACTCCTGGGGTAGACGCAGTGTATCCTATTCCTGAAGTATACACAGTGTATCCTATTCCTGGAGTATACACAGTGTGTCCCAATCCTGGAGTATACACAGTGTATCCCATTCCTGGTGTATGTTTCCCATTCCATGAGTATACACAGTGTATCGCGCTCCTGGAGTATACACAGTATATCCCATTCCTGGAGTATACGCAGTACATCCCATTCCTGGAATATACACAGTGTATCCAACTCCTGGAGTATACGCACTATATCCCATTCCTGGAGTATACACAGTGTATCCTCATTCCTGGAGTATACACAGTGTATCCTATTCCAAGAGTATACACAGTGTATCCCATTCCTAAGTATACAAAGTGTATCCCGCTCCGGGATTATACACAGGGTATCCTATTCCTGGAGTATACGCAGCGTATCCTATTCCTAGAGTATACAGAGTTAATCCCGCTCCTGGAGTATACAGAGTGTATCCCATTCCTGGGGTTTTCACGGTGTGCCCCATTCCTGGAGTATATACAGTGTATCCCACTCCTGGAGTATACGCAGTGTATCCCACTCCTGGAGTATACACAGTGTATCCAGTTCCTGGAGTATACACAGTGTATCCCATTCCTGAAGGATACACAGTGTATCCTGCTCCTGGTATATACACAGGGTATCCCATTCCTGAGGTATATGCAGTATATCCCATTTCTAGGGTATACAGAGTGAATCCCGCTCCTGGAGTATTCAGACTGAATCCCATTCCTGGAGTTTACACACTGAGTCCTATTCGTAGAGTATACAGCGAGTATCCCACTCCTGGAGTATACACAGTGTATCTCATTCCTGGAATATGCACAGTGTATCCCATTCCTGGAGTCTACAAAGTGTATCACACTCCTGGGGTAGACGCAGTGTATCCTATTCCTGGAGTATACACAGTGTGTCCCAATCCTGGAGTATGCACAGTGTGTCCCATTCCTGGAGTATACACAGTGTATTCCACTCCCAGAGTATACGCATTGTTTCCCATTCCTAAACAAT
>NW_025164432.1:0-1429 GCF_004010195.1 Chiloscyllium plagiosum
CCTCCGCATCTCACTTCAAAATGGTCTTCCTTTATCTCTATACTGTGCAGTCGGCTCCTGGTCTCTCGTGCTAGTTAAAAAACTTCTCCACAGCCACTTTATTTGCCCCTCTCTTTATTGTTTAAGTTTCAGTCAGATTCTCCTCAAACTTCTAAACTGCATCAAGTACAGCCCCCGAGTTTTCAACATTTTATGACAAGCATTTCTTCCCCCCAGGATCATTCTGTTAAACCTTCCTCGGACCCTATCCAATGTCATCATATCTTCTGGAGTATTGTAGACAGTTCTTGTTTCCTCGTTACGACAAGGATTTTATTATATTGGAGAGCGTTCAGAAAGTATTTACCAGAATGATGTCATGAATACAAGTCTTCTGTTATAAAAATAGGCTGCGGTTTCTTTTTCCCTGGAGCAGAGGACTTCGATGTTTGGCCTTCTAGAGATTTGTGAAATCGCGAGGAACATAAATAAGATTACCATCAAAGGTGAGGGAGATCGCATCCAGTGGCATATGTTTAAAGTACGAGAAGGAACATTTATAAAGGACATGAGTGGCAGCTTTTGTTTTACACCCTTTGGTCTCTGTGTGCAATAAACCGCTAGAGGAAGTGATGGATGCAACTATAGTTAAATTATTTAAAAGTCATTTGGATAAGTAACTGATTAAGAATGTATTGGAAGTTTTTGGGTCAACGGCAGGCAGGCGGGTCTATTTTAATTTGGCAATGAGTTCTGCAAGGTATATATGGAGTGAATGGTCTGCAAAACTGCTGTATGACTCTGAAATACCCTTAGATATCGGACCTAACTTCCTGCAATATTCCAAATGCAGTCTGACCACGACTATATAAATGCACAACTGGACATCTCTGCTCTTGTATTTGAGGCCCCTTGATATAAATTATAAAATTGAATTTTCCTTCCTGAATTCCAGCTGAACCTGCCTGATCTCGGGCTCCCAAATCACATTGCGCTTCGGATTTCTAAAGTCTTTCCGTGAACAGAAATTAGTCGAAGCCTGCATTCTTCCTCTCATACTGCATAACCTGACACATCCCATTTTGTATTGCACTTGCCACTTATTTGTCCCCTCTCTGCGCCTGCCTAGCATCTTATGAAGTTTCCCAGCTTTCTTGACACGACCTGTCTCTCAAACTACGTTTGTGTCAAGTGAAACTGTAGCGAAAATGCACTCTGTTCCTTTGTCCAGATGTTTAACGTGTAACTTGAATAGTCATGCTCTCAACACCGATGGCTGTGCAAGTCTTAAAAAATCAGTAGCTGCCATCCTGTAAAAGACCGCTCTGTTCTCACTCAGCCAGTCAGCCAATCCCCTCCTTGTCACTAACAGCATGCTTTTACCTTATTTAGCAGTCTACTGTATGGCACTTTATCACATGACTTATGAGTATTGAATTAGATCACGACC
>NW_025164432.1:1454-1621 GCF_004010195.1 Chiloscyllium plagiosum
TGCTGTATTTTACCATCCGTTTCCAAGTACTGTGCAACACTGTCGTTAGCATGGCCGATAGTAGTCTGTGTCTGCCTCTCCCCTTTCTTTCAGAAGGGGTGTTGCATTTAAAAATTTCCAGTCATCTGGGACACACCCTGACGCCGATGACTCCTGACTGATCACGA
>NW_025164433.1:0-1621 GCF_004010195.1 Chiloscyllium plagiosum
GGCTTCCACAACAGACGATCCTCAAGCATCATCATTTCTGTTGTGTCAATACGACTCCAACATCACCGATTGACCAACTGGATTTGACCAACCAATGTTAAAGTCGCGTCCATCGCTGATGGATCCACTTCATAGACATTGCGATCATGCTGTTCTGCCACTTTTTCAACACAGCTGACCCAATCAACAACGAAGACACTGATGCTCTATTTCCAGCGTTCGCTGTCGAGCAGACCTCGCAAACATAACATCTGCAATGTATCAGCTGCTGATTCCATGTCTTGTACTTGCTTCAGAAAAGGAAGTGAGGGGTGAACTCTCCTGTCCACTATATCTATTCGCAATCCACACTCTGCTGGCCACTCAACGTCCGCACCCTCGGCTCACCAGAGGTCTGTGCACTGTACCCAGCTTGATACGACTGAGGGTCCTTGTGCTGGACGTTGTGTTGCCGCCAATACCATCCAAACAAAGGAAAGGTAAACAGGTGAAAAGAAAATGAGATGAAGGGAAAAGAAAAAGTGCTATCAGAGGAGATGAGCTGCAGCACAGAAGCTTTACTCTGTCGCTATCTTGTTCTGGACCTTATTGCTGAACATTTTCATGAAACTACTGTGAAATACCTTGAATGAAATAAGAATCTTCCATTTGAGAAGCTGGCCAAAAAAGATTAGGGAAATGAAGATGTGGTCTCACCTGGAACTTGGCAGTGGGAGTAACACTTCCTGACATTTATACATGAACACTCTTGCCAATAGGGCCAGCAAGTCGTTCGCCTTCCTGACGAACTTTTTGACTTAATGCTGCAATACTGAGTTAGCGATTCAAAAGTAGTTGATTGCAGTACATCACTTATTGCATCGCAATGTGTGTTGAGGGAAAATGAGCGCATACGTCGAGCTGCAATGTTAAATTAGATTTGGACAGAATGCATGAATGGTGGTTTTAGCAATTATGGCGCTAATAAAAGTGAATTAATTCACTGATTTTTCCCTCCAATTGTTGCCATCCATTTGTTGCTGTTACACGGATGGTGCTGCTAAGTGGGCGGCACGATAGCACAGTGGCTAGCACTGCTGCCTCACAGCGCTAGAGACCCGGGCTCAAATCCCGCCTCAGGCGACTGACTGTGTGGGGTTTGCACGTTCTCCCTGTGTCTGCGTGGGTTTTCTGCGGGTGCTCTGGTTTCCTCCCACAGTCCAAAAACGTGCAGCCTAGGTGAATTGGCCGTGCTAAATTGCCCATAGTGTTAGGGGCAGGGGTAAATGTAGTGGAATGGGTCTGGGTAGGTTGTGCTTCGGTCGGTCGGTGTGGACTTGTTGGACCGAAGGGCCTCTTTCCACACTGTAAGTAATCTAAAAAACAAGACAGAGTTTCTGGACATTGACCTGACAACAGGGTAGTTACAGGTCGTTCTCTTCCAAATCAGGACGATGTATGATTTTAAGCGAAATTTGTAATAGACACTCCATCCGTGCACCGTCTGCTCTTCATCACCTACGTTGCATATGTTAGACATTTCAAAGTGCTGCAGAATCAGACATGGCCAGTTTCTGCATTTGTGCCTTCTAGCTCTTATACATTTTCAATTATACATTTTTGATAAAGGGATTGTGATGAT
>NW_025164434.1:0-1621 GCF_004010195.1 Chiloscyllium plagiosum
AAACACACATACACAAACACACACACAGACGAACCTTCATGCATACATATGTTTTGTGGGGTGTATTTGTACTTGCAGAGTTACATTGTACTTTGTTCAAAAATTGCATGAATTCATGTAAAACTCTGAGCTCAAAAACTGCAGGAATTCATGTAAAACTCTATTCTCACTTTTCAGATTAGAATCAATCTAAAAATCATGGCATAGACAAGAGAACACAGGGGGCTAACACTTTGGACATATTGTCTAGGTAACAGTCAATGTTACAGTTAACCTGAAAATGCAACTTTTTTTTAAAAAAGGGTTTTGTGATTTACACAAGAAATAAGTGAAACGATCATGGTATTCGAACAGATGAAAGACTGAACAGACAATCAAGGTATTTTTCAATGTATAATTTCAGTTACATCACACTGTAAATTTTTGCTATAAATTCTGTGCCTTAAATTTGTGTCCTCCACTATCACCTGATGAAGGAGTATCGCTCCGAAAGCTCGTGTGCTTCCAATTAAACCTGTTGGACTATAACCTGGTGTTGTGTGATTTTTAACTTTGTACACCCCCAGTCCAACACTGGCATCTCCAAATCATGACTAAACAAAAAGCTCAGTTAACCAGTTCCACACATCACTTTTCATATCAGTATAAATGGGAACATTTACTGGGTTTGGATGGAACGGGTGAGGTTTAACTTTGTACACCCCCAGTCCAACACTGGCATCTCCAAATCATGGCTAAACAAACAGCTCAGTTAACCAGTTCCACACATCACTTTTCATATCAGTATAAATGGGAACATTTACTGGGTTTGGATGGAATGGGTGAGGATTGCTGAGGGATAGACCATCAATCTTTATAATCTTTTTGTAACTTGTACATTTTGCTAACAGATTCATTCAAAACAAAGAGATGTGTCGCTGCAGCTGTATAAGGTGTTACTGAGAGGGCACCTGGAGTACATTGTGTTTATGAAAGGAGGCAGTTATAAAATAACAGATCGGCTGCATAAAATAAAGTCGAGTGGGCACTTTTCTAGATACCTCAACACAAAGTATGATATTATTGACCAGTGTGAGGCTACTCTGGTTTTAAGTGCCCTGCTACCAAATGCTTTCATAACCTTGAGACGGAGCATTGAGATTGCTGCTCAGCAACAGGCCGAAGCAATTCTGTACCTATGGGCCTCTTACAGAGCGATAAGAGAAGGCCATTTAGCCCATATTAGCCTGTTGCTACTTGAAAAGGTGGAAATCTAGAATATTGGTACATTTTGCTAACAGATTCATTCAAAACAAAGAGATGTGTCGCTGCAGCTGTATGAGGTGTTACTGAGAGGGCACCTGGAGTACATTGCGTTGGTTGTGTTACTGTAACTGGGAAGGGATGGACCTCCATCAGATACACTTTAACGGTTGCTCGTAATCCACGGGTTGCTGTGTCATTTAATGTCTCGGATCTGTTACATAAGGACAGGAGGTGGCCATTCAGCCTTTTCAGTCTATTACAGAGGGCTACGAGGAGCCCATTCAACCTCCCGAGCCTGTTACAGAGGGGCAGGAAGTGTTTATTTAACTTTCAAGTCTGTTCCACATGTACATTAGTTTTAAATTAGTTTTGGAAT
>NW_025164435.1:0-1621 GCF_004010195.1 Chiloscyllium plagiosum
GTGATGGTTGGATTGTCTCTTATTGGCCTGGCATTTGCATGGAACCAATGTGAAATGGCACTTTTCAGACTAAACCTGGATATTGTCCACATGTTGGTGCATCTGATCATGGACTGCTTCAGTTTTTGAGGAGTTGTGAATAATGCTGAACATTATGGAATCATTGGCAATCATCACCACTTCTGAGCTCGCCTTGATTTGCTCTATCTGTTCAAAGTCTGTCCTATTTAGCACAGTGTTAGTACCACACAGCACAATGGAGGGTATTCTCAATGTGATGGTCAGACTTTATTTCCACAAGGACTCTGTGATGGTCAGTCTTCCACATACAGGACAGATGCAACTACAGCCACAAGATTGGTGAAGATGAGGGCAAGTAGATTTTTCCCTCTTGTTGTTTCCTTCACTATCAGCTGCAGGCCCAGTCCTGCATCTCACACAAGAGAATTGAGAAATGTTTTCACTCAGAGGGTGGTAGGAGTCTGGAACTCACTGCCTGAAAGGCTGGTTGAGTCACAAACTCTCATGACATTGGAGCAGTGTTTTGATATTTTTGTCGACCAATACAGACACAATGGGCCAAATGGCCTCATTCAGTGTTGTTCACATCAATGATTCTCTGTGACAGAGAGAGAGAGAGAGAAGAGGAAGTGTGAGGGGCTGATGTGGCTCTCTCTGTCTGACGCCATTTTCAAACTGAGGAACACCCAGTCAGACTCTCACAGGCTGCAGCTTTATAAAGCAGAGCCCAGTGAAGGGAGAGTTTATCAGGAACCAGGCCCAGGGACAGGAGCACACACCATGATTTCACACATCCAGCTGATCTGGCCCCTGGAATTCTGCGTCGCAGGTACAAATCTCTCTCCTTCCGCCTTGAATCTTTAGCTGCTCTCCATTTCACTGCAATTCCACTGACTTGTGATTGAAGGGAAAATGCTGAAACCAGAGGAAAGCTCAGTGTCTCCAACAATCTCTCATTTGACAGGCTCTTTCTGTGACAATTCTGACTTCACTGTGTTTCTCTCTGATCCCTCAGGTATCAGTGGGGACATCATCATGACCCAGTCTCCCCCGGTGCTGTCAGTGGGACTGGGCCAGACCGCAACCATCACCTGTACAGCCAGTCAATCTGTTAGCAAGTGGGTTAGCTGGTACCAGCAGTGAGAAGGTCAGAAACCCTCTCTCCTGATCTCTGGAATAACAACTCAAAACACAGGAGTCTCCGAGTGATTCACCGGCAGAGGATATGGGACCAGTTTCACCCTGACAATCAGCAACGTTCAGAATGAGGATGTCGCTGACTATTACTGTATGTCGTACAACAGCTACTCTTATGTTCGGTAAAGGAACCAAGCTCAGACTGAGTAAGTAAACCTCAATCCTCCTTTATTAACCCTTTCAATTTCTAAACACAATTTCTAAAACACAAATGCTGAATTGTTGAAGGTGTTAGTGGGGAGCTGCAGTGAATGAAATGGTTGATTGAGGCGCACTGGGTCTAACAGGGTGTCCAGCTGTATTTCTTTAGTTCCATTGCCCCCTTTATAAAGCAAGATATAAGTCAGTCAGTTTTACTCACCGTGTGGAGAAGCTCTGTCCATTTGCAGCCTGTGGTCCCATT
>NW_025164436.1:0-1621 GCF_004010195.1 Chiloscyllium plagiosum
TACTGCGCTGTATTCTTCTATGTTCTATGTACAATTTACTGGAATTATTTTCCCATTCGCCAGATTACCAAATAATGAGAAGTAAAGTCACTTCAGGATTTTGTTTCACAACAGCGATGAAATACCAGTCTCCATTAGGCTTCAGTGAAAACAGTGAACAACACAACTTGGCCGGAACATGATGCAGCTGTGGAACCGCTTGAGACCAGGACATTTCCTGTGGGACGCAAACGTGACCATAACAGCATGAACATTGACAGGATGGAGAGTGTGCACTCTCCCAAATCAGAGGTACATTTCCAAGAAGCAAAACCACATGGCTCTGTTAGAATTTAAACACAGCAGCATTTAACACGCTACAGTAAAACCAGCAACGCACACACAAAGGGCAGCAGTCGGATGTGAACACCCACCACCTTAGAGATTGCAGCAAGAATACGGCGCCTTCGACCACTTGGCCACGAAACCAGCCACGGCTGCAGCAGATTTTCTTACACCTTCCATGGTGCTGCTGCGAAACATGAGAAGCAAAGCCACAGGGAAACAGTTCTGCGATCCCTCTCCTGTTCGCACAGCTGCAGGGATATGCCCGACTACAAT
The DNA here is from genome assembly GCF_004010195.1 of Chiloscyllium plagiosum. Classification (NCBI taxonomy): domain Eukaryota; kingdom Metazoa; phylum Chordata; class Chondrichthyes; order Orectolobiformes; family Hemiscylliidae; genus Chiloscyllium; species Chiloscyllium plagiosum. The sequence continues at coordinate 601 of NW_025164436.1, forward strand.
ATGTATCTCGCAACAAACTTTCAATCCAGACAAAAATCATTGGATAGCTGTATCAAACCTCTGAGATTAAACCACAAATGTAATGTCTGTATGAGAGAATGTATATTCGGCTATGATTCGACAAAGAAGCCATGAGCTGCAAGACATTACTGGAATTTCGATTCTTGCTTTGGTAAATGATTTCGCCCATTGCTCGAAACAGAACAACTTCCACGTTTACACGGAACACAAAACACACCAGTCTACAGGGGAAATGCACAAAGCTGAGCAGGCATCATACCGTGCAGCATAGCTTCAGTTACTACGTCTGTTTTGCCGAATAAGCGTCCCAAAGAATGTTCTTCACCTGAAAAGCGGAGGTAGCAGGACAATCCCAGAAGGACAGATCACATTGCGAGCATGCTCAAACCTCGGTGCCAGTACGAGTTGCCACTTTCCTTGTCTTTGACCTTAACCGTGCAGCTTGCTGCAAAGATGTCTCCACCAGGGTATGAGCGACATGGCTGCCAGCTGAGGTGGGAATCGATGAGTAGCGACTCAGTAAAGTTTACTAAATTCCATGGTGGTTATTAAAGATGCAGTTTCTGAGCAGGTCAATATAAAAGGCAGTTTCTGAACATATTAACAGAAGTCAAAATGTGATTACACCACACCCCACTCCAGAAGATGTTAAAGAGGTGCTAACTGTACTTGAGTTGTCCCGCCTCAGTCACCTTCACATCTCCTATTGCTGAGGTAATCACAAAGCAGGAGTTTCACCAAACTGCACCGGCCCGCACTTTGTTACTCCGCTTCCCCCCTCCCCTCCGCCTTCCCCTCCCCGTTTACACTTTCCTGCTCATCTGTGATTTAAAGAAAACCAAATGGATGCAATGCCATTCGGTAGCCTGTCTGTTATTTCCGCAGTCTCAGTTCCAACATGGCCAAGATCTCATGGCACACCTTAATATGAGTGACGCAATGACAGCACAAGTCCAGAGGTTCATCTGAGAGTGTAAATTCATTCATTGCTGTGGGTCAT
>NW_025164437.1:0-1621 GCF_004010195.1 Chiloscyllium plagiosum
CTTGGAATTTGACATTAACTCCTGTCATTGCACCAACAGTTTCAGTGAACCTTTTTCAATCCAAAACCTTTCTATGGTGACAATGTAGTTCCTTTCTCACGGCTGTGCTGCCCTTGGTTTTATTCATAGGGGTCATAAAGGTAGAGGTTCAGATATGACTGGAACATTTGTTGAGTTGTTTTTCTAAAGCACTTGTTCAATGGAAAGGGAGTGGCTTGTTCCCGCAGTTCAACGTTCAGTTTGTTTTGGGTTTATCCAGCTGTTCGATTTGACCAAGTTTCAGAGGCAAACCCAGAGAAACTGCTGGCTACAGAATCTGTCCATCTAATCTGTCCATTCTCTCTCTCCCTGTGACGTCTCTCCTGTAAGAATCTATGTTTGGTTTTACCTTTTTCTTGACCAATGCTATATTTATGTGAATTTTGTAACTGCTTGGAACATTATCATTAAGTTCTAATAGATTCGACTGGGCTTCCAAATAGGCTCAGTTATTCTAAATACAGTACTTTTTTCGCTTGTTTTTCAAATAGTAGTCTCGAAATACATATTGTTTTTCTTAAAAGTGAGTGGTTGCGCCAGCTGCATCACGCCTGGAATATCCACTGTACATATGTTTAAAACAATTAGAAAGGTTAGGGTCCGGGATACATTCTTGGCACGTTTAATGTGTGTCTGGACTGCTCTCGAACGCAGTCCCGTGAATTGTTTTAATGAGTGGGGTTAGGCCTTATTCAGCTTGGTCATGGAAGTCATTATGGAAGGTACAGAGGGACTGTCAATAATCAGTCCATCCTACATAACTGTGAAGATGTACACGGGCTCTGGAGAGTTGGAAATATGTAGAAAACGAGAAATAGTAAATATCATAATCACGTCTACTAACTATTATATCTGTCGAATATTTTGGAAACATGTGAATTCCAATATGTCGGGGAATACGTTGTTGCTTTGAAAATAGTTATTTTGTAGGCACAATCATTTTAGATACGTGAACAAAATATTTTGCCAAATTCACTCAGTTCATTGGCGTACTTCAGAAAAAAATATGTTCAAGTGTATTTACTGTCTTGCCGAGAAAACCATTACTACAATTGAGTATACGAAGTGATAATCTCGACATGTCATCGACTGCAAGATTGAAAATTAGAGGAAATGTGGGAAGTTGGTTGCTGTGATGGCATTCTGGAGACATCAGTTTTTGTCTTGGTCATATCGGCTTGGGTGGCGCTGCGGCTCAGTGATTAACACTGTGGCATTGAGGCGCCATGATCTGGCTTCAAGACCAGCTGCGAACGACTGGCTGTGTGGAGTATTTTCCTTCTCCGTCTGCGTGAGATTTTTTTTTTACTTGTGCTCCATTTTGCTGCCGCAGTCCAAAAACCTGCTGAATGCGTGGCTTGGTCATGTTAAACTGCCATAGTATCATACAATATCTCGGCTCGACAAAGGAAGTATAGGGTTACATGGGTAGTTTGCGAGTGATTCGGAGTTGTATGCTTTTCAAAGAGAAGGTTTGGTATTCAGGGAAACGCTTTAAGTTGGGTTAATGGTCAGTTTCCACACTGTAGAGAATCTATGCTTCATGCAACTTACAGTGCAGGATATGTCATGTGCGTGGATG
>NW_025164438.1:0-1621 GCF_004010195.1 Chiloscyllium plagiosum
TTACGTGTTACGCACTGGAGCACAGCTGTTTTCATAAAACTGGAAATAAGTTGGAACAATACCTGGAACATTCCATAATTGACATTCTGCAGAATATTCTCTAACTATGTAGGGGGCATTAGAAAGGCAAGAGAGAAAGAGTGTGAAGGTGCTGCATGCAGTAGTGAGAGTGTTGGAGTATGAGGCTTGTTCGGGGGTCGGTGCATTCACAGATATACAGTGAGTGTGAGGGAGCAGAGAGAATATGGTGACCCTTATCCTGACAGAGTGGGGAAGCTTATTGTTGCTTGTCCTGTTTCGCTGGACATTTCTTCAGACCTCAGATACTGCACTGAGCTGGATGGTGAGCTCAGCCCATGCTCGTTGGATCTGGTAGTGTGGAATCCTCTGGGAAGAGAATGGTCGCCTTTTGTACTAGCGCATCCACCAGGACCTCGGTGCTGCTGTCGACAAATCGTCGTGTAATTTCCCCTTCATTGCCATGCTGGGGAAAATGTGCAGGGCAGCTCCAAACTGAGAAAGCGCAACCGTGTGCCCATTCATCTTTTAAAGATGTCAAGGATTATGGAATATCCAGGGGCATCCGGGCGACTGTGAGTATCTCCAGTCATGATGGGTGGGAGAATTGGGCTGGCATTGTATGAGAGGGACACGATGGAGTGGGATGTGTAGTTAATGAGATGAGTTTGGTAAGATAGCACCATGAAACTAGCTCGGCCTCTTGCACACAACCCCTCTGTCACATTCAATGAAAATGTCACTGAGACAGGTTTTTGTTAGATTCAGCCCAGTGAGGCGAAGACTCTGCTGTCCTCACTCCCAGTTACAAAGCTGCAGAACAAATGCTCATCCCAAACTCTCCATTGCCTGAACTCACAGCAATATCCCTGTCACTCATCATTCTTCATAATACTGACCCGTGTTGCATGATACTATCGAAATGCCTTCATTTCAGCATTCTGTAACCTGTGAAAATATCTTTCCATGACATTTTATCTCAATCTACCCCCCACCCTGTCTTCACCCCAAAACACACTCATTTATAGTCATATTGCACGAGACTGCCAGTATGACTGGCCATTTGGCCCAGCTGGTCAATGGCAACCAAAATGTCCATCCAGACTTACCACATTCCCCTGCCATTGTTCTGGATCCCTGTAATCCTTTCCTATCTGCGTGTTTGTCCAAATGCCTTATCAATGTTATTATTGTACCCACCTCAACATTTCCACTGACAGCTCAGTCCATATGCGTACCATACTCGAAGTAAAAAAAGTTGCCCCTCAGTTTCCTTTTTATATTTTTATCCTTTCCACACATTAATAAATGTCTTCTAGTCCTCGATTCCACAACCTTGGAAACAAATTTTGAAGTATTCATCACATGCACGCCTCTCATGATTTTATAAGGGCTACACTTCTATAAGAACCCCCTCGGTTTCCTACGCTATAAAGATATAAGTTTTAACCTGTCCAACATCTGCCTATAACTTAGAGCCTTTAGCTCAGGGAACATCTTTGGAAATTTGTTCTATGTACTTTCTTGTTCAATAATATCCTTTCTTGAGCAAGCTTAAAAAAACTGAACACAATACTCCAATACAGCCATACCGACATCCTAG
>NW_025164439.1:0-1621 GCF_004010195.1 Chiloscyllium plagiosum
CATTCTCGGAGAAACTGCTTGTAATAGGAGCGACAGTGCCCAGCCGGGTAGTGGAATGCCAAATGGCGATTCGTCAGATGCCCTTCTCCCACCATGTGGAGAGGACCCTGACACGAGCCACCTGCCAGGAATGGAGTACAGAGGCTCCCTCCTACACCTCCTTCTGTAAAAAGCTCAGCTCCTGAAACTAAACTGTGATATTTACTGCTCTCCACATTTATCTTGACAGCTTTAATAACCTGCGATGATACACACCTCGGGCTCTCTGTTTCTGCACTCGCTTTATAACTGTACAGCCTATTGATTTTATCTTCAACGGACGTCATCACACACAGCTCTTCATTGATCCTTATCTGCCATATTCCTGAACAATGCACCAACTTGTCACTGTACTGTTACCATTCCAAACTGTCCATCAAAAACGTTGCCATTCTTCAAGGATTGTTGTGTGCAAGCATAGAAATTGGACGAGAGTCGGACTTCACATCGAACAACTGAAATGCTGACACACTCAAATGTATTAGCAAGGATAAAACTTCCACATAGCCAGTTAATAGTGACGCACTGATAACCAAATAACACAACAGGCTTATTTAGTGAAGAATCTAATTCTACTGAAGACCCTCCGAGTGGAATATTCATATGTAGAGTAATGATTATGCATGACCTGCAACTTGAAAATGTTCTGTCCTTGGACTGTATTCCCAACACAAATTTGTACATTAATGTGCATTTCCACTGCGATTGCATTCAGCACCCTCGGAGTGAAGCATTTCTGAAGTTGGAGATGAATTTTATTGCACTTTCTCTAACTTCCAACGTTTTGTGCTGCAATCTGTAGGACAATATTGTAAACGTGAGGTCATCCATTTAGTTCTGAATAATATGTTACGATGCGGGGTAAATCCCTCTGCTAATTGAAATCAGACAGACAGAAAAGCTCACCTCGCACTGTAATCTGTTAAATTTGGAGAGGCAAAGAACTATCCCAAATTTCACCACTTGAAGACAACAAAACCAACAATTTTATTCTTTAAGTTCAAAAAAGAATATGAGACAACGACTATTTGCAAATCTTTCCCTTAAACCTATCATTTACTTTCCACTCCACAATACTGGTTTGTTCAAACACTGTAAGAGATTTACAATAAAAAAAGAACACATTTCAAAGCTCGCCAGCTTTTTCGATTCTCGATGTCGACTTTCCTCTGTCGATTTTCCTCTCTCATTTTTCCTGCGTGTATTTTCCTCAGCCGATTTTCTTAGCCGGTTTTCCTGCGTCATCTATTCTTCGGTCTTCAGCCGCACAAATTTCTAATAGGCACATACCTTTCAAAGAGCTATTCTGTTAGCAGTCGGCTGATACTTCGCTGTTCTTTGTCGTTCACGCAACTGATTAAAGTGCCTGATATTATACCCCAAAACATCAAATCGTCTAATTGGTTTGATATCATCAAAATATTAAAATCCAAATTAGTTTGCAATTTAGTATGTTGAGGCATAATATAAACTGATTGTTCAAATTGGAATTCGATGTGTACGATGACAACGCAGCTAAAGTTATTATTTTCAAAACCAAATGTTGGCATTTTTAATTGTTCAGCACACTCTGTGATTTCAG
>NW_025164440.1:0-1621 GCF_004010195.1 Chiloscyllium plagiosum
AATTTTGAAAGCCTCTAATAAGTCATGCCTCAGTCTCCGACGCGCCAGGTAAAACAGTCCCAGTCAATTAAGCCACTCCCTCTTTAGCAAATCATCCAACATTGACAGACTCCTCATTTCTTTCTGAACTTCAAATTTCGTAACTTTTTTCCGATACGAAGGAGACCAGATATGCACGCAATATTCCAACAGTGGCCCGCCGAATGTCTTGTACAGCTGCAACATGACCTCCCAACTCATGTACTCAATACTCTGAACAATAAAGGAAAGCATACCAAACGCCTTCTTCACTATCCTATCTACCTGCGACTCCACTTTCAAGTTAAATTTCAAACATCAGGATTCTATGAACCTGTACTCCAAGGTCTGTATGTTCAGAAACGCTCCCTCGGACATTGCCATTAAGTCTTGAAGTCCTGTTATGATTTGCTTCCCCAAAATGCAGCACCTCACATTTATATGAATTAAACTCCACCTGCTATTTCTCAACTGATTGGCCGAACTGGTCAAGATCCTGTTCTGTGGTAACTCTCTTCGCTGTCCAACACAACTCCAGTTAAATGACAAAAAGTAGAGGACCCAGCACGGATCCTTGTAGCACTCCACTGGTCACGGGACTCCAGTCTGAAAAACAACCCTCCACCACCACCCTCTGTCCTCTCCCTTTGATCTAGGTATATACCGTTAATTTTTGGAAGTTTAGTTCGCTTTAATGACTTGTATGGGTTTTCAGGAACTATAATATCATGGCACGAGCTGAAAATCACTTGCTGCAATTTCACCAAATACGCAGTCAGTCTTATGATAAAAGGCAGAAAAAGAAAATATTACCTGCGTTTCTTTCTGCACAGATTCTCCTCCACGAGCTGAATCCTTTCCACATTTTCCCTTCTTTTTGCGAGATTTCCCTGGGACAGATATTCACTCAATCTACAAACATGGGTCCTGCTAAATACAACTTTAATTCAGATTAAAATAACTGAGTATCCTTTCTCCAACTTTACGTCTCATCGGTCCGTGCTCCTTATCAATACAATCTGCTCCAGGTGAGGTTGGAACTTCCAGCCTGCTGCCACAATGCCCCTTGCTTTATGCCAACAGAAGCTGCTCCCTATAAGTTGGAGATCCCAATCTGATATCACAATGCTCCTTGCTCCATGTCAATAGAAGGTACTACAGGTGAGGTTGGAGTCCCAGCCCCGGCGTTTCATGCACCTTTATACCGACACAGCGGGCTCATCCTCATGCCAATTTTCAGTTTGACCTTCACTGCTGCGCACTCAGTCTCTCTTAGTTTAGCCCTGGGAACACGAGATTATATGATATTCTGCAACACTGGTTACTTATGTGGAATATCACAATTCTCCATTTCATAAATCAGAATTCAAACCCACGCACTTTCAGAGATTTCCCTCCCTTACAAGGCCATTAAACCTCCTTTACATCGCTCCTGCCATTTCACTGAGGCATTCGATAATATAACGTGCACATCGGCGCCATTCTGTCTCTGTTGCTGCTGTCAGTCTTGATGGGTAAACGTGTCTTATCCCATCATCGGGAACAGGAAACTATTCGATCCATTTCAATTCCGGTGGTTGTGAAATCAATCATCATGTCGGAG
>NW_025164441.1:0-1621 GCF_004010195.1 Chiloscyllium plagiosum
GATAACCTCTATTCGGACACAAATAAGTCTTTCCTGATTTCTCCCGCATTATTCTTTATCTATACCGTCAGCCCATTAAACCGCCTCTTTTCGTTTGTAGTGGCTTTATCTCCCAGTAAACCTCATTTCCTTCGTTTCGAACGATATGGTATCATGGCCGTGTCATTCCTCACGTCTTTGTATTCCAGTAAACGATGCCCGTGTCATTATTCATGTCATTATATCCCTGTAAATTTCAACCTGAGAACGGATGCTGGGTTTAATTCAATGCATGAAAACTCACCACTAAGCTATGCAATCTTATTACCGATACAGGAAAGGTGGAAGCAATTCCAATTACAGCTGAATCGATTGGCTGAAACAGAATCGGTTCAAGTCGCAGTTACAAACTTGACTGTTGTTCTTATAGTTATTTTGTCTCTACGTGTGCTGAAGTTACGCAGTGAGGGATCAATTACTATTGCCAGACATATATAAGGGGGTCTATGAAATGCTGAAGTTGTGAGACCAGAGCAGTTTATATTGACATAGACCATTCATTGTTCGATCTCAGTCTTAGGAATTAGACAGAGAGCGATTTTGAGCAAAATTTGAGCAGGGACGTTTACCCCATGACGTAATACCAAATTGTGTGGTTACTTTGTTGTTTACCTCATTTGTGTGTTTTGCCTCATTGAGGATTTTGAAGTTATCCCCTCTATACAAAAGTTCCGTGCTTTTGCACCATTATACAAAAGATGCAGTACAATAACATCCAACACTGTTTCAGTCTACTTGTACAGATATTGACTCCTGGAAACAGCACTCTGCACTCTCCTCGAGTCTGGAAAATAATTTGCTACATTCCCACTCTTATGGCTCTTTTCATTCCATCGGCTTCTGTTCTTCACAGAATCCGATTCAGCAGATCTTGTCACTGAGTCATTTATTTGTATGTGTTCAGATGATGTGAGCAGAATATCATAGTCCATAACACAGAAGTCAGTCCACACTCAGGGAACCGTACTCTGCTCTAGATCATTTCATGAACACCAGGAAGAAATATCTATGATCTTCAAAGTTGACTAACTTGTTTTTTTCAGAAGCAAGATAAACAATTCCAGGTTTCTGCTTTTGTTGTCACACGCACCAAGGTTGTAAATGCTGGAACCAGTTGAGTCTGTCCGCTCTCCTACATCCATTTTCTCCCCAGGAGGTCTTAAGATGATGGTCTGAATCGGATTCTTCGAAAAAGAATAATCTTTTTATCCATTGATTTCTGGTGTATGGGCCCACTAGGCTCCCGCTGGGTCTCTGTGTTAGCGGTGATCACAGCAGTTTCCCGCAGTCTTCAGCTTTTTTGTAGCAAGTACCTTCGAGGATGACATCAAAAATATTCGCTGTTACTGTATGAGACTCTACCAATGGAGACAGCTCTATCAACAGTGGCTGCTCAGTCCGCTGGGATGGGATAATTTCTGCAGTGTGTCCTGCTGATCAGATACAGTGCACTTTATCATTCAGATCATACAGAGTGAGAGCGCTCGAAAAGGCCAAGCGAGTTTTCCCCACAGGAGTTTATTGTAGGTGGAACAATACCAGCGGCACAACCCTAACCCAGGAAAGAATTGTCTCAGAAGTC
>NW_025164442.1:0-1621 GCF_004010195.1 Chiloscyllium plagiosum
TTGCATCTGAACTCAGACTTATAGCTTGTTTGTAGTAGCATATAAAAAGTGAATAAATACAAGATAATAAGCTCCTTTCTTTGTATTGTGTAATAACATTTGCTGTAATGAACAACACTCTTATTATGCTGTATTTCATTTTGGCCAAATTTATAAAGTTAGAGTTCCTCCCTTAGTGATGAGTTGCCTTTGCGGTGCATGGATTTGCATCAGTAAATCATAGAATTATCAAATTGGAGAATGATTTGATGCAAAAGGATGCCATTCAGTCAATTCTACCTCTTCTGTTTGGTCCCATTTGATCACAGAATCACAGAAGTGCAGAAGCAAGTATTTGGTCCCTCATTTCCACATTGGTTCTGAAAGCAATTTAACTTAGTGACAATCATCTGTCTTTTCCCCATAACCCTATACCTTGTTTCCTTTTGAATAATTGTCCAATGCCCTCTTGAATGCTTAAATTTAATTTCCACTGCACTTCCAGATAGTGCATATCACATCCTAACAACTCAGTATGTTAAAAGAAAAGATTTATCTTACCTCACATTTGCTTCTTTTACAAAATATTTCAAAAAGGTGCCTCATGGTTTTCCTTGTAACTATAGTGTCTCAAAGAACAAAAGAGCAGAAGAGAAGTAAAACACAGGAACAGGCCCTTCAGCTCTCCAAGTCTGTGCTGATCATCAGGCCCTAAATAAACCAAAAAACAAACTTTCTGCCTTTATTCGATTTGTATCCCTCTATTCATTCTCCAACATATAACCATCCAAAGGCCTCTTAAATGTTGCCAATGTGCCTGCTTCCACCACTTCTTCTGGCAGTGTGTTCCAGGCTCCTACCACTTTCTGCATGCAAAACTTCCCTCGCACATCTCCCTTAAAATTTACCCCATCACCTTGAAGCTGTGACCCCTAGTAATTGAAATTTTAACCCAGGGAAAAAGCCTCTGACTATCCACTCACAATTTTTTAGACGTCTATCAGGTCTCCTCTCAGCCGCCATCTTTCCAGTTAAAATAATCCCAGTCTTTTTAACCTTCCTCATAGCCAATGCCCTTGAGGCCAGGCAACATCCTGGTGACCCTTCTCTGCACTCTCTCTACAGCTTCCACATCCTTCTGGTAGTGTGGCGACCAAAACGGTACACAATACTCCAAATGCGGCCTTACAACGATTTTATGTAGCTGCAACATGGTTTGCCAACTCTTGTGCTCCATGCCCCAGGCGATGAAGACAAGCATGCCATAAGCCTTCTTGATCACCTTGGCCACCTGTGTTGCCACTTTTAGGGAACTGTGGACTGCATGCCCAGACTTATCTGTATGTTAATGTTGCTAAGGGCTCTGCCATTTACAGTATAATTCACACCTAAATTTGATCCTCCAAAATGCATCACTTTGCATTTGTCTGGATTAAACTTCATCTGCCAAATCTGTGCCCAAGTCACCATCAAATATATCCTGTTGTATCCTTTCACAATCGTTGGCACTAATAACAACTCTATCAAACTTCATGTCATCTGCAAACTTACTAATCAGAGCACCCATATTTTCCTCATTTATATATACTACAAACAACAGAGGACCTTTGACTGATCCCTGTGGAACATCACTGGTTACCGG
>NW_025164443.1:0-1621 GCF_004010195.1 Chiloscyllium plagiosum
ACTATTACGAGACTATCAATCCAGATACTCAGCCAATGCTCTGCAGACCAAGAGGAGATTGCAGCCACGACAGATGGTGGAACTTGTACTCTATTAAAACAAAATCTTCAAATAAGAATACACTGATGATCATGGGAAACCCAACTGGTTCAGTCATGCCCAACAGGGATGGAAATATGCTGTCCTCACCTGGTCTATCCTACATATGACTTCACACCCACAGCAGTGTGATTGATTCTCAGTTGCCCCCTGATCTGGCCTGGCAAGCCATTCAGTTGTACCAGTCATTACAAAGTCTCAGAGAAATGAAACTGCATGGATCACCTGGCACCGCCCTAGGCACCGGAAAATGCAGGAACAGCCCTGTCGATCCTGCAACGTCCTCCTTACTAACATCTGAGGGCTACTGCCAACACTGGGAGAGCTGTCTCACAGACTAGTCAAGCATCAATCTGACATAGTCATACTCACAGAATCCTACCTGACATTCTATGTCCCAGTCAGCACCATCACCATCCCTGGATATGTCCTGACAGACCCAGCAGAGGAGGCAGCACAGTGGGGATACAGTCGGGAGGGAGTTGTCCTGTGAGTCCTCACTATTAACTCCGGACCCCATGAAGTCTCACGGCTTCAGGTTAAACGTGAACAAGGAAAGCTCCTGCTGATTACCACATTGCGTCCTCCCTCAGCTGATGAATCAGTTCTCCTCCATGTTGAACAACACTTGGAGGAACCACTGAAGGTGACAAGGGCACAACATGTACCCTGGGGGGGGGGGAATTTCAATGTCCACCATCAAGAGTGTCTCAGCAGCAGTACGACTGACTGAGCTGGTCAGGTCCTAAAGGACATAACTTGAGACTGGGTCTGCGACAGGTGGCGAGAGAACCAACCAGAAGGAAAAGCATATTCGACCACATCCTGACCAATCTGACAGCTGCAGATACATCTGACCATGACAATATCAGTAAGAATGCTCACTACCCAGTCCTTAAGGAGACAAACTCCCGTCTTGATATTAGGAATAAATTCCATCATGTTGCGTGGCACTAAATGTGTGTTATAAATAAGAAAGACTTCAAACAGACCCAGCAACTCAAGACTTGATATCCATGATGTGATGTGGGCCATTAACAGCAGCACAATCTGTGACCTCGTCGCCCAGCACATCCCGCACTCAATCATGACCGTCAAGCCAGGGGTCAACCCTGGTTCAATGGAGAGTGCAGGAGGGCATGCCAGGAGCAACACTAGGTATAGCTAAAGATGAGGGTTCAACCTGGTGAAGCCACCAAACTGGACTACTTGCATGTCAATCAGCACAAACAGCAAGTGACAGACAGAGCTAAGCGATCTCACAAGCAATGGATCAGATCTAAACTCTGCAGTCCTGCTACTTCCAGTCGTGAGTGATGGTGGACAATTAAACACCTCACTGGAAGAGTTCCACAAACATTCCCATCCTCAACGATGTAAAAGACCAGCTCATCGGTCTAAAAGATAAGGATGAAGCATTTGCAGGAATCTTCAGTCAGAATTGCTTAGTGGATGATTGGATCTCACCCTCCTCCAATGGTCCCCAGCGTTACAGATACCAGTCTTCAGGAAATTCGATTCA
>NW_025164444.1:0-1621 GCF_004010195.1 Chiloscyllium plagiosum
GGTAGAGATAGAAATGAAGAGACAAATCGAGATAGAAAGACAGAGAAAGACGGAGATAGAGAGAGAAAAAAACGAGTGCGAGAGAGACAGAGTTGAAGGGGACAGTTTCAAGGAGATTTGAGTATGAAGTTTTTATTGTACTAGCCCCCTCTCAACTTAAATGCATAGCCTCTAGTATCAGACATTTCAACTCCGGGAAAAAAAAACATTCTACCTATGCATCTCATGGTTTTATAGACATCGACCAAGTCTGCCCTCAGCCTCCGCCGCTCAAAGGGAAACACTTGATAATGATTTCGAGATGCCAGTGTTGGACTGGGGTGGACAAAGTTAAAAAGTGGACAACACCAGGTGATAATCCAAACGGGTTATTTAGCAGCCTTGCTTTCGAAGCGCTACTCCTTCGTCAGTTTACATGTGGGGGAGTATCATAGGATTCAGAATGACTCGTATTTGATTTAAGTACTCCCAAATAAAACTGTTGGACTCTCAGCTGTGGCTGTGTGATATTTAACTGCATTTTTCTGGCCTATCCTTTATAGTTCATGTCCTCTAATCAAAGCAACATTCGGCTAAACCTCTTGAGCATACTCTCCATTGCTTTCACATCTTTCAAGAAATTGCGGTGCTCCGCATTGAACGCAACGTTCTAGGTGTTGTTCAAACATACTCTTATAAAGGTACAGCATGATATTGTACCTCTTGTGCTCAATTACCAGACCAATAATGGCGATCCTGCCATTTTCCTTCTTTGTGAACTTATCTACTGGCATAGCTACTGATAGGGAGCCATTGACTTGAATCCCAAGATCCCTTTGTACATCAATGCTGTTCAGGTCCCTGTACACGTCTACTTTACATTTGATCTCCCCAAATGTCCAGTGCCTCACGCATACCGTCTTTCAGTGTGTTGAAAGGTCTGAGATAGGGAGATCTGTAATCATGGAAGGGATCATAGGTGTTGCGGAGAGTCCTGAGAATGGAATTGCGGATGATCAGTTCACCAACGATCTTCTTCAACAGTGGAACAGAGTAGATGGGCCATGCTGCCTATTTGTATTCCCTGCACCTTATTATCTTAGAAAGGTAATGTTCACAGCAGCCTCTCAGTGGGTAGGGGGAGGAGAGTGAGGAGGGAGTGAAGGATGTCTGAATGGAGATATAATTACAATGACACAGAATCACCCGCAACACAGAAGTAGGCAGTTCGGCCAAGCTTGTACATGCCAGCTCTGCAAGTGGGCAGTTCACCCAGCGCCATTTCGTTGTTTCCTTGTCATTCCTTTCCATATTATTTCGTCCTGGAGGCTTCTGTTCGCACTCCCCAGCTCCCCATTGACAGGTCGCTCGCTCCCCAAACCCCTCAGTGAGAGCGGTTTTCGTTCCTCACTCTGCATTTCTGCATCCTTTACCAATGCCCTGAGCCCTCTAGTTGTATATAATCCTGTTTAAGAAACCGAACACACGGTGACTCAGCAAAGAGCAGGAAGGAAGCTTTTGATTGCGCTGCACTTTTTCACCTGAACAGAACCGACCTGAGATGCCGCAGACACAAGCCGAAGCAGCCCTGATGCAAATAAAAGGCAACACAGGCTGAACGGGCAGAATGGCAACCTTGTTT
>NW_025164445.1:0-1621 GCF_004010195.1 Chiloscyllium plagiosum
AATTGACAATGTAGAGTGGACTGTTGATTTCAAACCAGTGTATTTTACATGGCCAGGATGGATCACCTTTGACTGGCTTGATACAATTTTAAACCCACTATTGCCATACTTTCTCATTTTACTGCTCAATGCACTGACTGTTCGCCACATTGTGATGGCTAATCGAACCCGCAGATCACTACAAGGTCAACGCAACACCCAGAGCAGCGACGATCCAGAGATGCAGAGCCGAAGAAAATCCATCTTTTTACTGTTTGCCATTTCTAGCACTTTCATCGTGTTGTGGATGCCATATGTTGTATTTTTTTTCACTTCCAGGATTACAGAACGTCATTATGAGCCAGATCAATTCATGGATCCGTTATTTATTGCAGACTGCACAGCAGATATGTTTCAACTGCTGAGCTCCTGTACAAACACGTGTATTTATACATTGGCCCAGACTAAATTCAGGGAGAAATTGGGGAATGCAATAATGTATCCCTTTATTGCAGTTATAAAATTTTTCAAATAATCGAAATAAACTGAAACCGAGAAGCAAAACCTTCATCATATTTGATTGAATTTGGATGAAATGTTGTCCTCAATATGGATACTTTATTCTCTAAGTGTCAGCCTCACTGCTGTGGTAACATTTCTCCTGTATCAGCATGTGATGTGTTCTACCAGAGAACCAAAACAGGTATTTGTACAGTCAGATGCCATGTCAGATGAGCCAATGATTTATATTGAATAACACAGAGATATTAGTCTAATGGCTGGAAACAAGTGCTGAAATCCCAACCACATCCACATAGCTCGTGGTGAGCAGGAAACCGCTGTTCATTGTGTGGTTCACTAATGTCCTCTCGGAATGGGAATCTGCTGTCCTTACCTGGTCTGGCCTACAACTGTCTCCAGACCACAGCAATGTGATAGATTCCATCAGACCATTAGATACAGGAGTAGATGTAGTCCATTCAGCCCTTCAACTCAGCTCCACCATTCAATGAGAGCATCATTTCGCTGCTAAGACTCAATTCCAATTTCCTGCCTTTTGCCCATAACTGCTGATTCCCTGATTGATTAAAAATCTCTCGCTCTCAGTCTGGAATATACTGGCCTAGTTTCAACACTCCTCCATAGTGAAGAATTCATTAGAATCACTACCCTCTTAGAAAATCAATTACTCCTCTGTCTTAAATAGGCAACCCCTTTGTAATATGTCAGCAAACCTAACTGAAAAGGAGCATCATTTATTATTCAACACCAAAACAGAGCCACTATTCATGGTGTAGATAGGCTAGTCCCAGCCCGGGACAGACAGACAGACATCCCTGGGTCTGATTTTAATTTTATATTCAGGAATGATATCACACACAATTGAATGGTTTCTCTCCTGCACGAAGTGATTTTTTTTCCAATCTATTACCCAACTGAGCCTGCTTTATATTTCTATTAATCAGGGTCTACACTTCTTTTTCCCTATCAACTCATTCAGAGATGTCATTCCATACCTGAGGATCAGGTGGATCTTGAACCCAGGCTGTCTGGCTCAGAGGTCGGGACACTATCAATTTTCCACAAGAGCCCTGAATCCTACCAGAAACTGTGGCTGGATTTGAACATGTGCCTCCAGAGA
>NW_025164446.1:0-1621 GCF_004010195.1 Chiloscyllium plagiosum
CATCTTCCATGTCTCTGTCCAACTCTCCAATGTTCGTATGTTCTGCTCTATTTTCTGACAGTCCCGTTCACTATCTGCGACTCCAACAATCTTACTTTCATCTGAAAACTTGCTCATTTGGCAAACTTCGATTCGTCTAAATAATTTATGTATGTCACAAACAACAGTGGTCCGAGCACAGCTCCCTGTTGAATACCACAAATCTCCATTTTGAGATGCTTCCTACCACGACTCCTCTCTGTCTCCTGTTTTCCAACCAGTTCTCTGTCCATCCATCTAGAACACCATAGACCCCTGCGACTTCAACTTCTTCATCAACCTACCATGGGGAACCTTAACAAACGCTTTTCTAAATGCACATATATGACATCCACATCCCTTCCTTCATCAATTAACTTTTTCAGCTCTTCAAAGACTTCTATTAGGTTTCTAAGGCATACCATTATTGCACAAAAACATGCTGCTTATCACTAATAACTTCATCTTTTTCCAAAATTGGCATATATTTGCTGAGAGGTGCACAGGAGAAGCGAAGAAATTCGGGGAAGGTGAGTCTGACCTTTTAAAAGACTTACCTCAGGCGACGGGGCCTCCATTTGCCAAGAGGTGCGAGGGGGGAGCGAATGAATTCTGAGAATTTTTAAAGACAGGATACATGCAATATATCAGGAAGGTTTCTCACGCGATGAAAGTGTGTCTGCTTTAATGCAAGGAGTATCCGAAAGAAGAGTGACGAATTTAGAGCCTGGATCAGTTCTCGGTGCTGCGATGTTGTGGCTATAACAGAGACTTAGGTTTAACAGTGGCAGGAATGGTTGCTTGATGTTCCAGGGTTTAGAGCGTTTAGAAATAACAGGGAGGGTGGCAAAAGAGGAGGCGGTGGAACATTGCTAATCAGAGAGTGCATCACAGCTACAGAAATGTAATTTGTTGAGTAAGATTTGCCTACTGAGTCAGTATAGCTGGAAGTTAGGAACAGCAGGGGACCAGCCACCGCTTTGGGGGCTTTCTACAAACCATTTAATAGCAGTAGAGCGATTGAAGATAGCAGATTCTGGAAAAATGCAAAAGTTACAGAGTTATCGTTATGTGTGATTTTAACTTTCCCAATATCCACTGGAATCTCCCAAGTGCAGATGGTTTAAATGGAGCTGCTTTTGTCAGGTGAGTTTAGGAGGGTTTCCTTACTCAGTATGCAGCCTCAGAGAGAAGATAATAAGATTCCATCGGACTCAAAGCATGTTGAACACAAAATTGTCTGTGAGAGGGACGGCAGGGGGATGCATTCATTGTTGCAGATCTTGCTGAGCAGTGTACAAATTTAGGATTTGAATGGAACTGAAAAGTCAGAAGTCCACAGCTGAGATAAAATTTGGTAGGTGGTTAACAGTCAAGAGTACAGCAGGGGCACAATGCTTAGCACCACTGTTTCACAGCGCAAGAACCCAGTTTCTATTCCAGTAGTTGCTCGACTGCCTCTGTGGATATCACGCATTTTCCTCATGTCTGCAAATGTTCCACTGGGTGGACTTGTTTCCTCTCACAGACCAAATATGGGGTATTTCGAGTGGCTTGCCATGCTAAATACCCCGTAGTGTTCAGGGACGTGCAGGTGAGGTAC
>NW_025164447.1:0-1621 GCF_004010195.1 Chiloscyllium plagiosum
TTTGGCAGTTCTTCCCTAAACTGTTAAAATGAAGAGTTCTTTAACCCAAAACATCAGATAGTTTAATTGGTTTGAATATTATCAAATATTAAATTCAAATTCGATTAGATTTTGGTATCGTGGGCACACTATAATCTGATTGGTCAAATTTCAATTTGTTTTTGTTTCATGGCATATCATCTATTGCTATTCGTTTCGACCAAGTGTTACATTGTTACCTTAGTCAGGACTCTGAGCTTTGTCAATCCTTGCTTGCTTTTGAACACTTTTATAGATACAATGCACCACTACACCCTTATGATACATTCCCACTTCAGAACAAATGAAACATCATAAATCAAGGATTGATTCGTTTTCATTTCTACATTCCTTTACCACAATTTCATGACAAACATATGACTTAAGTCAAAGTTCAAAATAACTTCTTCCCACATAAATGTAACATTGAATAGTTAACATTCTTATATACAGTTAAATCCATGATAATACATCAACGATTGCATTCTTACGACTCACATGTATGATATGTAAATTAAAAATTTGTAATTGAAGACTTAGAAGACTTACGCAATAGTCGTATATACTTGTCCTTAAAGCGTTCCAAGAATGCAAGAGGATTGTGATCCATGTACACAACTGTCTCCAACACAGTTAGCTCATGCGCAACCCTTAACATTTCGTGTCTGTATGCTACCAGCAAAACAGCCTGGTGCACTTCGGTCTATTTCGCCACTTCACTAACCTGCCATATTCTCCATTTCCGTCTTAGGATTCTATCTTTCAGACAATAAAACTCAGGAATAGACCACAGCCTCCTTTTCAGAATGTACATCCAGATATATATATTTTATCAACTTGTCTTTTTGTTGCAGGTCCCTTAGCTTTTCAAGGTTAAACACTGCTGTCTGACCCGCTGCCTGTTAAGTGTTTTTTTCCTACAGCATGACGTCAATCAGGG
Organism: Chiloscyllium plagiosum; assembly: GCF_004010195.1. Classification (NCBI taxonomy): domain Eukaryota; kingdom Metazoa; phylum Chordata; class Chondrichthyes; order Orectolobiformes; family Hemiscylliidae; genus Chiloscyllium; species Chiloscyllium plagiosum. The sequence continues at coordinate 959 of NW_025164447.1, forward strand.
TGTCCCCTAACTAAACCTTAACTCATTCATCTTTCTCTTTCGTTTCTGCTTTGGTCTGTGACTTATGATAGTGGGATCTGGTTACTACATATTCTGGTAAAATACCAATATGTTTTTGTTTCAACGCGTTAGTTTCTCGTTCTCTCTTGGGTGTCAGTCCATCCTTCGAAACTGAAAAAATCATTCCCAAGTACGAACTGGATTCATGGAACTGACACTCTGTCAATCACTACCATTGTTACTTCTCCAGTCTTGGGTTGATACTCCAACCTGTTCTCACGCAGGGGGACGCTAAATTTCAGTCACACAAATTGCCACACTCTTGGGTAACAGATCGGAAAGAGTGCAAATTCACTCATCTCCGACTATCAGCGACTGGTGAGATGGTGTTTCTCTCATAATTATACCTTGCTGCAGTACTCCCGCTATTCTTTCTAAGCAGTCTTTACGCACAGTGGCAAATTATTTATAGACACCAGGTTCTAACTCCATACTCAACCCTTGCCAAGGCTGTGTACAGTCCTGCAGCTCCTCGGCTTTTCTTGGGGTTTCCATTACCATGTTCACTAATGCCATTAACTTAGCTTCTTTCCTGATGATTTTGTTTTTCAAAATGCCTTTCTTTACATGTCCCACTTTGTGGCTTTGAAAACACCTTTTTCC
>NW_025164448.1:0-1622 GCF_004010195.1 Chiloscyllium plagiosum
CCCACAGCAGGCCTGGAAACCAGATGGCCTATCCCTGTTCTTACCTCCTGATGTTTAATTGCCTGGAGTAATCCACATCAAAATGTTACAGTCAGACAGACAGTCCGTAATTAATATGCCCATTTCACAATAAAACGACAAATGGCCACTTAGATCAGAAGTAAAGACTTGGCCATTCTTTTGAGATTTCATGACTTTTTGCTGCAACTGCAGTCTGGGAACTGGGTGATGGGACAACAAAACAGTTCTGCATTGTTGCAAATTTATAGGTTAGATATTGAGCAAAAAATATTATGTTACCAATTCGGTTAGAAAGTGTCCATAATCTATATCTTATGAAAAATCTGTTGAAGGTATTGTGGGACAGTACAAACACTGAATTGGTTAGAAAAGGAAGATGTGAAGTTGATATAAGTCATAGAACATAGAACATAGAACATTACAGTGTAGTACAGGCCCTTCGGCCCTCGATGTTGCGCCGACCTGTCATATCAATCTAAAGCTCATCTAACCTACACTATTCCATGTACATCCATATGCTTGTCCAATTACGACTTAAATGTACTTAAAGTTGGCGAATCTACTACCCCGTTGGAGGCACAGCATTCCATAACCTTACTACTCTCTGAGTAAAGAAATTACCTCTGACATCTGTCCTATATCTATCACTCTTTAATTTAAAGCTAGTCCCCCTCGTGCTCGCCGTTATCATACTTGGAGAAAGGCTCTCCCTTTCCACCTTATCTAACCCTCTGATCATTTTATATGTCTCCACTACGTCACATCTGAACCATTCTTCTCTCCAATGAAAACAGCCTCAAGTCCCTCAGGCATTCTTCGTAAGACCTACCCTCCATACCAGGCAACATCCTAGTAAATCTCCTCTGCACCCTTTCCAAAGCTTCCACATCCTCCTTACATTGTGGTGACCAGAACTGTACACAATACTTCAAGTATACAATACCATAGTTCTGTACAGCTGTAGCATAACCTCATGGTTCCGGAATTCGATCCCTCTATTAATAAAAGCTAAAACACTCTCTGCCTTCTTAACAACCCTCTCAACCTGGGTGGCAACTTTCAAGGATCTGTGTACCTGGACACCGAGATCTCTCTACTCATCTACACGACCAAGAATCTTACCATTAGTCTATTACTTTGCATTCCGTTTACTCGAACCGAGGTGAATCACCTCACATTTGTTCACTCTAAACTCCATTTTCCACCTCTCAGCCCTGCTCTGCAGCTTATCTATGTCTCTCTGTAACCTACAACATGCTTTGTCACTATCCATAACTCTGACCTTAGTGTCATCTGCAAATTGACTAACCCACCCTTCTGCGCCCTCATCGAGATCGTTTATAAAAATGACGAACAGCAATGGACCCAACACTGACCCTTGCGGTACACCACTGGTAACTGGACTCCAGGATGAACATTTCCCATCAACCGTCACCATCTGTCTTTTTTCAGCAAGCCAATTACTAATCCAAACTCTTATATCTCTCACAATCCCATTATTCCGCATTTTGACAATAGCCTACTGTGGAGAAACTCATTGAACGATTGCTGAAATCCATACACACCACATCAACCGATTTGCTTTAATTTTTCCTGTCTGG
>NW_025164449.1:0-1622 GCF_004010195.1 Chiloscyllium plagiosum
AGTTGCAATACCACACAATATTACTGAAAGCTTTGCTTTGGTATTTATTAAGACAACGTAAACAACGCATATGTTGAAGGCTTAAACTCTTAAGTAATTTTAACCACTTTCACTGGAACAGAGACAGAAGGAAAGTTATTGATTTTAAAATTATTTACCTTAGCATTGGTAAGTGAAATGGTAAGACACACATGAGCTTTTGTTTAAATGCCTGTGGAACGCATTCACACGTGGCACTCATGTTGGTCAATGAAGCTGACAGAAGTTCTAGAAAATTTCATGGCTCTGATTATGATGCTGTTTGTGAAAGTAACTAATATAATACATGTTGATGCAAAGTAGGGAACGTAAAATCTAAATATAAGAAGTTGTAGTCTTAGCGATAACCAAAGCTATTGAGGAGTGCAGGAAAGCCTTCACTGAGATGACAGACAGACTTCTGCCTGAATTCAGGCAATTTTAATTGATAATCTGAGCCGACATTTGAGCGCCTCCATTTTCCAGAAAACCACACAGAGCAGAAAAATGCTAGGGTCTACCTTGCACCCCTTCAAATCCATAGTAATTTTGATTATCTCTTGTTAGCATATCAGAGATTCAATCTCAAATGTGTAACGTTCCAGTCGGCAAATCCTGAAATCCTGAAGAAGGGCCTGTGCCCGAAACGTCGAATCTCCTGTTCCCTGGATGCTGCCTGACCTGCTGTGCTATTCCAGCAATAAAGTTTCAACTTTGATCTCCAGCATCTGCAGACCTCACTTTCTCCTCCAGTCGGTAAATCCCCCCCGGGTATGTTGGTCATAATTATAAGCCACACCAAAACTCCAGTAAAACACTCCAGTTTGTAACTGTAGCCTGAGTATCCGGTTTATATATAACCCATTCTTAAACTCTTGCATAGCATTCCAGAGTGAACTCCCTTCAGGACATCTGGCTTCTATGCTTAATATTCGAGTTCCGTTCCAGATATAGAGCTGTTTTTTTCTCATTCCTTGACTGTTAATATTGTATTTTAACTTACCTTGTAAGTCTGCTGTTAGTTTGGTTTAACTGGCATTGGATGTCTGATGTTAGGTTGGCTTGCATTTACTGTTTGTCTGCAATACTTGCCCCGGTTTTAGTCAGGCCCTTTCTTCTTTTGTTTCCCTATGCTTTTATAGATTTCACAGTTAATGTCAATTTTCCATTCATTTCCCCACGTTTTGACTTTTTATGACCACAAGGACAAAAAAAGTATACAAAGCCAAATAGCTATACATTAAACTCCTTAGGGAGCACCAGGCCTTCCGTCAGACAACATCTACCAGTAAAACAGCTTTCTGGTGGTATCGTCACTTGCTCTGGTGTGCCCTGTACGTAGCCCATTTATTACACGTCACACACTTCAACGTAATGGTATGGTGGGATCCATGCAATCGGATCTTCCTGCTGCGGGGAATCTCATCGTTTTCCCATTTGGTATCCCGCTGCACTCATAAACAAATGCTGTAGGCAGGTACACAAACCGGGTTCTACACAAAGCGTTATGTGTAAGATCAGTCCCACAACTCGTTGAGTGTGTAAAATCCACCACTGCCATGCTCCCCAACGGGAGGCAAGCCATTGAAATCAGGAGTCATCTG
>NW_025164450.1:0-1622 GCF_004010195.1 Chiloscyllium plagiosum
CCACAACCTTCCCCAAGTCTCCAACTCCTCATGTCTCTCTCTACAGTAAAGACACTGGAGAAAGATTGATTGAGGACCTCACACATCTCCTGTTCTTCGACACAGACGTGTCCACTTTGGTGCTTGAGGGGCCTATTCTCTCCCTAGTTATTCTTTTCCTTTTAATGGACTTAAAGAACCTCTTTCGATTCACCCTTTGTTTAAGCTTTTGTATCTTTGTCCGACGGGAGAGCATATCTGGGATGGGAGGGGTCAATGGGTGGAAGGTTAGTTTGATTAGATTCCCTGCAGTATGGAAACAGGCCCTTTGGCCCAACAATTCCACAACTACCCTCTGAAGAGTAACCCACTCAGACCCATTTCCCCCTGACTTGTGCAACCTAACACTGTGGGTAAATTAGCATGGCCAATTCACCCGAACCTACACATCCCTGGGCACTATGGGACAATTTCCCATGGCCAATTCACCCTAACCTACACATTACTGGGCACTATGGGATAATTTCCCATGGCCAATCCACTCTAACCTCCACATCCCTGGACACTATGGGACAATTTCCCATGGCCATACACCCTAACCTGCACATCCCGAGAGACTATGGGACAATTTCCCATGGCCAATCCCCCCTAACCTGTACATCCCTGTGCACTATGGGACAATTTCCCATGGCCAACCCACCCTAACCTAAACATCCCTGGACACTATGGGACAATCTCCTACGGCCAATCCACCCTAACCTGCATATCCCTGGGACACTATGGGACAATTTCCCATGGCCAAGGCACCCTAACCTGCACATCCCTGGGCACTATGGGACAATTTCCCATGGCGAATCCACCAAAACCTACACATCCCTAGACACTATGGGACAATTTCCCATGGCCAATTCACCCTAACCTGCACATCCCTGGGCACTATGGGACAATTTCCCATGGCCAATTCACCCTAACCTAAACATCCCTGGACATTATGGGACAATTTCCCATGGCCAATTCACGCTAAACTGCACATCCCTGGGCACTATGGGACAATTTCCCATGGCCAATTCACCCTAACCTGCACACCCCTGCGCACTATGGGACAATTTCCCACGGCCAATTCACCCTAACCTGCACATCCCTGGGCACTATGGGACAATTTCCCATGGCTAATCCACCCTATCCTACACATCCCTAGACACTATGGGACAATTTCCCATGGCCAATTCACCCTAACCTGCACATCCCTGGGACACTATTGGACAATTTCCCATGGCCAACCCACCCTAACCTGCACATCCCTGGACACTATGGGACAATTTCCCATGGCCATTCAACTCTAACCTGTACATCAAGGAAAAGCTCCTGTGTGTCCTAGATAAGTATGTACCTGTCAGGCAGGGAGGAAGATATAGAACGCGTGAGCCGTGGTTTACTGAGGAAGTGGAATCCATGGTCAAGAAGAAGAAGGCGGCTTATGTTCGGATAAAATGTGAAAGCTCAGTTAGGGAGCTTGAGGGTTACAAGGAAGTCAGGAAAGACCTAAAAGGAGAGCTCAGAAGAGCCAGTGGGGGACATGAGTAGTTGTTTGCGGATACGATCAGGGTTAGCCCTAAGTCTTTCCATAGGTATGTCAGGAATAA
>NW_025164451.1:0-1622 GCF_004010195.1 Chiloscyllium plagiosum
CCAGGCTATCCAACCTCTCCCTATAACTGACCCCTCCAGTCAGACAGGTCAGGCAGAAAGTCTATGTTTTCTGTGTAAGGTATAATTCTGATGCTGCAGAATGGCCCACTGAAGTTCATGGACAGCTTGTCATAAGTTAGTAGATTTGTTTGAAGTCTGCCCCATTTCACACAGAGATAGTGCCACACTCCATGTTGCAGTGTCTATAAAACGTGGGGCAGGCCGATTGGTGACCTGCCTTTTGTACTGTCTCAGCTCAGTCAGCAGGTGGTGCTGCTGAGCCTGTCTTGGTGATGGACACTGAAGCCTCCCACTAAGAGACCATTCTCTGTCCTTTCCACTTACAGTGTTGTGATCAAACAGGGAAATTCGAGGGATGTGGTAATTGATAATCAGCAGAATGTTTCTGTGCCGGTGTTTAACCTGATGCTATGAGGCTTCATGGGGACAGACATCAATGCTGAGCACTTCCAAGCTACGCTCTCCCCTCCCCCGCCCTTGACTGTATGCCACGGGACTGATCCCTCTGCTGGCTGTGTCCTACCAGTGGGACAGAACCTGCCCTGAGATGGTTATAATGTTGTCTGGGACGTTGTTGGGAAAATGAGCCTGACTCTGTTCGATTGTTGCTGGGTTAGTCTGTGAGAAATATACTGCAGGTATATTTCCTTCAGTATGCCTAGCTTCTTGCCTGCCTTGTCACCACTGCATTTTAAATGGATAGTCCAGTTCAGTTTCTGGTCAATTGTAATCCCAAGATAGTGGTAGTTGAGGAATCAGCAACAGTAACCCCATTAAATAGCAAAGGACGACTGCTTGATTCTCTGTTGTTAGGGTTGATCTTTATCTGGCATTTATGTGTCATGTATGTTATTTGCCACTTTTCATTACAAGCCTGCATAATGTCCAAGGCTCACTGCATTTGGACATGGAGTGCTTCAGTACCTGAGTAGTCGCAAATGCTGCTGAACACAATGTAATCATTAGTTAACATCCTCATGTCTGACCCTTTGATGGAGGGAAGTCCATTTATGAAATTGCGGAAGACGGTTAGATCTCACCGTTATGACCTAAATTTGATTATTGGATCAACCAACTATCAATGAAATGATATCAGGTATTGATTGGTAATTGTCTGAATATATTATCCAATCATGTTTTATGTTCTGCTTTAAGAAAAGAATAAAAATGCCACTGTGTTAAGCCAATGTGTGCAGTTTCTCTGAGGGATATGGCAGTGCATAACCTCTGTGTTTCTGGACGTTCCTACTCGACCGCATATGAAATAAAATGTGAAGTCTTAACAGTCAGACCGATTGCGTGTGCTTTTTGACCGATCGCTCCCCCGAGAAACGAGAGAGCTCCCCCGTATGGTTCAGATCTTCATCTGGTGTTATGACTCCATTCAGTACAGACCGATTATGGACAGTGGCGTAACAGCCTTGAGCCCTCCGCTATTGAGTGTCGAGGAATCGGCTGGCCAGACATCAGTGTTTACACTGTGTGGTTTTCCTCTCATTCAAGTCACGGCAGACTCAACTCCTCGATGTTCATCGTCAAAGTCGAGCCCAAAAAGAATCAGTCTTTGTAAGAGTTGGTTCTGAAAAGGTTAAAAACTGAAG
>NW_025164452.1:0-1622 GCF_004010195.1 Chiloscyllium plagiosum
CTCAGTCAGCCAAGATTGCCTTATTCTCCCTGCACCATGCGTCATTTTCTACACGATGTGTCTCTAATGTATCTGCTGAATTATACTCAGACACTCCTGCCACTGCATTTCCACTTTCCTGCTTTCTTGCTGTGCTCCTCTCCTCATCAATTTCATCCAGCTCCTTCCTCATGCCTCTGTAATTGTCTTTATTCAACTTTAAAACCGTTACCTCTGGTTGTGTATTCTCCCTCTCAAATTGCAGAGTAAACTTAATCATGTTATAATCACCGCCTCCGAAGGGTTCCTTGTCACGTCTGCCGCATTGCACAACTCTAAATCCAGTATTGCCTGTTCCCTACTTGGCTCCACCACAAGCTGCTCCAAAAATCCATCTCGTCGACATTTCACATTTGAATTGAATTGAATTTATTGTCACGTGTTCTGAGGCACAGTTAAAAGCTTTATCTTCCGATCAGTACAAGCAGATCGCAGTGTTAAGTAGCATCAATGTATGAATAACATGTAAACATATAATAGGTTGGCCTTTGTGATTGTCCAGGCCGAGTTGACCACTCACAGTGTCTCCGATATTGAATGGGACAGATGCCATTCATGGTAGTGATACATCCAGACAGAATGCTCTCAATGCCGCACCAATAAAAGTTGGCAAATGTATTCGCAGTGGTGCTTCAAGTGATCATCAATTTAAAACAAAACATTTCCACCACCTCTCGCGAGATGTCATCATCACACATATATACCTCTCCCGTCCCTGTCCACCATCCACAGGGACCATTCCCTCGCAGAAACCTTGATGTACTTCGCCTTCACTCCCAACACCTCCCGCAACTCGCCCCATGGAGTCATCCCACTGCATCGCTTCTTTTGTGACAAATAAATGCATAGAACCTAAAAACACGAGCAGGAGTCGGCTGTCCGGCCCTTCAAGCCTGCTACGCCATTCAATGACATAATTGCTGATCTTTCTAAAGACTCAAATCCGCTTACTCGCCCGCTCACTCTATCCCTTATTTGATTTATTGTTCAAAAGAAGTATCGCTGTTAGCTGTAAAAACCTTTGATGCATCAGCATCAAGTTCTTCGCTGGGCAAGGTTTTGCAAATAGTAATATCAGTCTGGGTGAAGAAGGTCCTTCTGAACTCAGTCCGAAAATATGCTCCCTCTAATCCTGAGGCTACGCCCTCCTCTCCGAGCTTCACCTGCAAGAGGAAGCATCCTATTCAATTCTACCTCATCTATTTCGTTCAAAGTAAGATTCCCCGCTCATTCTTCTAAATTCCAAAGAACTTAATCCTAATCTACGTAGTCTTTCTTTATAGGCCAATTCCCTCTCCTCCAGAATCAACCTAGTGAACCTCCTCTCCACCGCCATCCCCCACTCCGCCCAGTGCCAGTACATCCGTTCTCAAGTAAGGGGACCAAAAATGCACGCAATGCAACAAGGATAGCCTCACCAGCACCTTTTACAGCTGCAAAATAACATTTCTGCTTGAACCTTCATGAACCTACGTTGCATCTGTCTAATTTCTATTGAGAAGCCCCGCTATTTCTTCCTTGATAATAAACTCAAACTGCAGAAATTAAGTGAACTAATCAATAATTCCCAATCATTTATCCAC
>NW_025164453.1:0-725 GCF_004010195.1 Chiloscyllium plagiosum
GGTCCTTGGTGTTGTGAGGTGACCGTGCTAACCTGTGAGCCACTGGGCCACCCACTTGGTAGACATTACCCACTTACCCCTGAACTGCCCAGGCTCTGATCCAAGGAGGGTTCTGCCTTCACTCAGATCTCTGAGCTGACATCGCATTTGTTCCCTGGTGATGGTTGATCTGTAGAGTTCACTCTGAAGTGAGCTCTGTCCCACTTGTGTTGAAATCTGGGTTTTCTCCAGTCTTCAGGGATGTCCCATGACTCAATATGCCCTGGTCAGTGGGCGGGTCACTCCCTGTGTCTCTGTCCAGTCTGACCCATTAACCTCCAGCCACATTATCCCCATCGTTCTCTGATGACAGTCAGCAGTGAATGTCGATTGGCTGATGCCCTTTTTTGGGATGTTTTGATTTTAATTTGGTTTCTATGACCCTTTTGCTCCATGACTCCTCATGAATAATAACCGGCCAAATAATGATCCCTCTCCTGACACCAGTCACCGGAGACCGGTCGAGGCACACTGAGCCAAGGTCAGGGCTCAAACCTGTCCAGACCAGTTTGAACAGGTCACCGTTGTCCATTTTGAAGGTTTGAGCTGTTAGCCACGTGGCTACAATAGACCGTTCAAACCTGGAGATGGGACAGATGGGAATTGTCTCTGGTGCTTGAATTGTCACGTGATGGTGTTGGGGTGGATTCTGTCCAAGCTGTGCACATGTGCAGACACTCTGTTCC
>NW_025164453.1:944-1622 GCF_004010195.1 Chiloscyllium plagiosum
CCCACTGTCTTGAAGAGAGCCCTCGAGGAGATTGTTAAAATCTAACTTGTCCTGAAGACAGGAAAAGGTCCCCAACAGGAAGATGAGGTGTTGTTTCTCCAGGTTGCTGAGTCTCACTGGAGCACAGCTGCAAACCTGAGACCGAAATGAAATGGCAGGCCCCTTTTTCTCCCTTATCTGTGGGATGTAGGTGCCGCTGACCGGGCCCAGCATTTCTTCCCCGTCCCTAGTTGCCCTTGAAGGTGGTGAATTTCCACCTTGAACTGCTGTAGCCCACCTGCTCTGAGTTTACCCATAATGCCGTTAGGGAGAGAATTCTCCTTAGAAAGGAGAAACGAAAGGTCACTTTTGCAACTTGAAGGTAGGTGTTCCACAAAGTGGTCACCAGTCTGTTTTTCCATTCTCTCAGTGGAGAGGAGATGATATTGTGAGCAGCAAGAGATTTGAGAGTGAAAAGTCAATGGCTGCCATGTCTGGATGGTGTCTGGGCCTTGGGTAGCCAAGAGTGAGGAGGTCAACAGGCAAGGGTTACAGCTTGTGTGGTTGTAGGAGAAAGTGCTGGGATGGTGTTGGGAGTTGAGTGGACCACGGTGCCCTGGAGGAAACAGTCCCTGTGAAATCCTGACAGGAGAGGAACTTTCGATTCAATAGGTACAGGAGGAAGCTATTCAGCCCTTT
>NW_025164454.1:0-1622 GCF_004010195.1 Chiloscyllium plagiosum
TCTGTTTTCTGTACAGTAGTTTATAGTGACTGTGCCCTCACTGGTGTGTGTTTTCTGTACCGTATTTAATCCTGAATGTACCCTCACTGGTGTGTGTTTTCGTTACAGTACTTTATAGTTACTAAATCCTCACTGCTTTGTATGTTTTCTGTACAGTAGTTAATAGTGACTGTAACCTCACTGGTGTGTGTTTTCTGTACAGTAGTTTATAGTGACTGTATCCTCACTGGTGTGTGTTTTCTGTACAGTAGTTTATAGTGGCAGTACCCTCACAGGTGTGTGTTTTCTGTACAGTTGTTTTGTAGTGTCTGTACCCTCACTGGGGTGTGTTTTCTGCACAGTAATTTATAGTGACTGTACCCTCACTGGTGTGTATTTTCTGTACAGAGGTTTATAGTGACTCTACCCTCACTGGTGTGTGTTTTCTTTACAGAAGATTATAGTGACTGTACCCTCACTGGTGTGTATTTTCTGTACAGAGGTTTGTAGTGACTCTACCCTCACTGGTGTGTGTTTTCTTTACAGAAGATTATAGTGACTGTACCCTCACTGGTGTCTGTTTTCTGTACAGTCCTGAATAGTGACTGTACCCTCACTGGTGTGTGTTTTCTGTACAGGGGTTTATAGTGACTCTACCCTCACTGCTGTGTATTTTCTGTACTGTATTTTATACTGACTGTACCCTCACTGGTGTGTGTTTTCTGGACAGTAATTTATAGTGACTGTACCCTCACTGGTGTGTGTTTTCTGTACAGTAGTTTCTAGTCACTTTACACTCACTGGTGTGTGTTTTCTGTACAGTACTTTATAGTGACTGTGTCCTCACTGGTTTGTGTTTTCTTTACAGTACTTTATAGTGACTGTGTCCTCACTGGTTTGTGTTTTCTTTACAGTCCTTTATAATGACTGTACCCTCACTGGTGTGTGTTTTCTCCACAGTCGTTTATCGTGGCTGTACCCTCACTGGTGTATGTTTTCTGTGCAGTAGTTTATAGTGTCTGTACCCTCACTGGTGTCTGTTTTCTGCACAGTAATTTATAGCGACTGTACCCTCACTGGTGTGTGTTTTCTGTACCGTAGTTTATAGTGGCTGTACCCTCACTGGTGTGTGTTTTCTGTACAGTAGTTTATAGTGACTGTACCCTCACTGAAGTGTGTTTTCTGTACAGTAGTTTATAGTGGCTGTACCTTCACTGGTGTGTGTTTTCTGTACCGTAGTTTATAGTGGCTGTACCCTCACTGGTGTGTGTTTTCTGTACAGTAGTTTATAGTGACTGTACCCTCACTGAAGTGTGTTTTCTGTACAGTAATTTACAGTGACTGTACCCTCAGTGGTGTGTGTTTTCTGTACAGAATTTTTTTATGACTCTACCCTCGCTGGTGTCTGTTTTGTGCACAGTAGTTTATAGTGACTGTACCCTCACTGGTGTGTGTTTTCTGTACAGGAGTTTATTGTGACTTGGCCCTCACTGGTGTCTGTTTTCTGTACAGTATTTAATACTGACTGTACCCTCACTGGTGTGTGTTTTCGTTACAGTACTTTATAGTTACTAAATCCTCACTGCTTTGTATGTTTTCTGTACAGTAGTTAATAGCGACTGTAACCTCACTGGTGTGTATCT
>NW_025164455.1:0-1622 GCF_004010195.1 Chiloscyllium plagiosum
ATTATTCCCTGTCTCACAGAAAACCGCGAACATTTGTTGCATCCCAGAAACAGCAAAATGCTTTCAATTCCTGTGTGAGTTTTTGTCATGGTCCCTGAACAGTTTACTTCGGCAAAAAGTCCATTCGAGTAAATTACCCCAATCTACATTTGATCTGGCTACTTGTTAAGAAGCCTCACAGGAGAACAAATGCTGAGACACTTACTTCCACTTTTTATTGCATATTTAAACTAAGCAGAGAATCCTGAAGTGAACAAGTTAAGCCTCAGAGCCTACCTCAGATATAACCCAATTAATGGTGGATTCAGGCTATGATTTTAACCAACACTATCTGTGTTTTGGTGTGAATTAATATACCCATGTGCAGTGTTGTTCTCCCGAGTTCAGCTATTGAAGAATTCTACAAAAATCCATACTTCAGTTCTATAGAGACATATCCTTGATGATCATTTCGATTCTTTCGTTCAAATGATTATTTGTTCAGCGTCCTCCAGTTTGCAGTTTTCTTCCTCATAAAAAAAATAAGGCCCCTTCTCCTTAATATATATTTTTATTCATTTGTGGGATATCGGCATTTCTGTCTGGCCAGCATTGATTGAACAGGTCTAGTTGCTCTTGAGAAGGGAATGGTTTGCTGCGATTTTAAACATTTGCATCTCATCAAAAGTGGAGTAATCACAATGTTGATAAGGAGGGAATTCCAGGATTTTCACACAGCGAACGTGAAGGAATGGTGATCAATTTCGAAAACAGGATCGAGAGTAGCTTGGAGGGGAAGTTGAAGATGTTGGCTGAGGATTTTTGGTGAATCTCTGCAGTATTTCTTGGAGATAGTAAGTACTGCTGTGACTGTGGTTTGGTGGGGAAGGGAGTGGTTACTTGTGCATGTAACACCAAATGCGTTTGCTGCTTTGTCCTCGAGAATGGCCAACTTCTTGATTTTCTTTGGCCCTTCACTACTCCAGAGAATTGGAGAGTTTTCATTCGGTCTCCTGACTTTGTCCTTGCAGAAGATGTGTTCCAAGAAGCACACCTGCTATCTTTGTGTTATACAGAGGAGAATGACCACCCCTCTTAGAACAAAAACTGCATCACCCAAAGGGGAGTGCCATGCCCCATAATCTGTTAAAAGGACTAGGAAAAGAGGTGCCATGTTGTTTTTCAGAAACTTCCTGTTGTTAAGTGATAAAAATCCCTGACACTCATTTTACAATGCACAAATCATAACTTATTTATCTGACTCGAACAGTGAACAAATTAACTAAACTATTATCATACCAAACCATTCCCCTATAACTACTATTCTCGAGAAAAACACAAGACTGAAATGGTGTGCTGTTCTAAGAAATGCAACTCCCACTCTTGCATTAAAAGAATACAATTGAGTATCTCCAAATTGCAGCCAGGGTAAGTGTCTATTTACAGATTTTCTAAAATTTGACAAACATCCAAGTATGTGGTCCCTGAATTCTGAGTCAGCATTTTCTCCTTAATTATTTTCAGTGATCTTCTCACATCATGCTTGAAAGGGAATTGAAATGGTTTGAATTTTCTGGATTCGTTTGTTGCATCTCGAATGGAAAATAAGGTGCGCACGGAATTTCTGTATCCTGATCATCTGG
>NW_025164456.1:0-1622 GCF_004010195.1 Chiloscyllium plagiosum
ACCTTGCTAACCAGTCTACCATGAGGAACCTTTTTGAATATTTTACTGAAGTCCATGTAGACCACATCCACTGCTCTGCCCTCATCAACCATCTTTGTTACTTCTTCAACAAACTCAATTCATGTGTCATGATTTCCCATGCACAAAGCTATTTTGACTATCTCTAATCAGTTCTTGCCTTCCCAAATGCATGTTAATCCTGTCCCTCAGGATTCCCTACAACAACATGGATTGCACGGTGACACAGTAGTTAGCACTGCTGCCTCACAGCGCCAGAGACCCGGGTTCAATTCCCGCCTCAGGCGACTGACTGTGTGGAGTTTGCACATTCTCCCCGTGTCTGCGTGGGTTTCCTCCGGGTGCTCCGGTTTCCTCCCACAGTCCAAAGATGTGCTGGTCAGGTGAATTGGCCATGTTAAATTGCTCGTAGTGTTAGGTAAAAGGGGTAAATGTAGGGGTATGGGTGGGTTGCGCTCCGAGGGGCGGTGTGGACTTGTTGGGCCAAAGGGCCTGTTTCCACACTGTAAGTAATCTAATCTAATCTAATCTAAAAAAAACATGCCGACCACCAATGTCAGGCTGATCAACCTGGCTTTTCCTTACCATCATTCTTAAATAGTGGCACCAGGGGTTAGCCAACCTCCAGTCTTCCAGCATCTCATCTCTGATGATCGATGATACAAATATCTCAGCAAGGGGCCCAACAATCACTTCCCTATCTTCCCACAGAGTTGTAGGGTACACCTGATCAGGTCTGGGCGATTTATCCAACTTTATGACTCAGAAAGCAGGATGGTGGCAGCTATTGACCCAATCGCATGTTGGGAATGATTGACATGTGACATGGGGCCAGATATCAATGTCTGAAAATTTGATCTAGCTGTATCATTGACATTAACCCCTTTAAATATGTTATCACCAATAACTGCTGAGGGGGACAGGCATTGGACCTTGTTCAGGATCTTTCAGCATTTCAGGTGTTCACCAACGAAAGGTAAGTTTAAAATTAATTTCTATTTACAGAAATCACACATTCCTGTGGACTGAGGAGGAGCAAGAAAACATTTCTCATTTTGGAAGGACAACGAATGGTTCTCCCATTGACCTCTGTAGCTCAGCCCAATGCCTCCTCCTTGTAATGTCCCTTTAAGAGGGAATATCCCAAAGTGAAACAGGATGAGATGTGCAATCCCAAGACTCTGTAGATGAAACAGAGCAGTGATCCGATAGGTCAGCTGCATCTATGTAAATACCTATGTTCTATTCACATGTACTTCTAGATTTTCTGATGTAGTTGTATGTAACATTATAGGTTTATCTTCAAATGTAGAATCCATTGTTTTATCAATCCTTCCCAAGAACTACAAAACACAGAATAAAAATATCTATATAACGTTTTCAAGAAAAATGGGTACCCAATAAACAGAAAAGGCCAAATCCTCAGAAACAAACCCAATCAAGCAGACACAACGCAACCAAAACTTATAGCCACATGACCAGACATCAAAGACATATCAGAAATGACTTCCAGACTACTCAGACTCCTTGGCATCATGGGAACCACAAACATACCAACACACTTAAACAGCGACAAATGAACCTAAAGGATCCAATAGATAACA
>NW_025164457.1:0-1622 GCF_004010195.1 Chiloscyllium plagiosum
CCTATAATCATCATTGGGCTCTCTCCACTATCCTGTAACCATCGTTGTGCTCTCTCCTCTACCCAGTAACTGTCATTGTGCTCTGTCAATCTATCCTGTAACCAAAACTGTGCACTCTCCTCTATCCTGTAACTCTCATTGCGCTGTCTCCTCTATCTTGTAACGAACATTGTGCTCTCTCCTCTGTCCTGTAATCATCATTGGGCTCTCTCCTCTACCCAGTTCCCATCATTGTGCTCTCTCCTCTATCCAGGAACCATCATTGGGCTCTCTCCGCTATCCTGTAACCAAAATTGAGCACTCTCCTATATCTTGTAACAAACATTGTGCTCTCTCCTCTATCCTGTAACTATCATTGTGCTCTCTCCTCTACCCTGTAACTATCATTGTGCTCTCTCCTCTATCCTGAAACCATCATTGTGCTATCTCCTCTACACTGTATCTATCATTTTGCTCTCTCCTCCAGCCCATAATTATCATTGTGCACTCTCCTCTATCCTGTAACCATCATTGTACTCTCTCCTCTCCCCTGTAACTATCATTGTGCTCTCTCCTCTACCCTGTAACTATCATTGTGCTCTCTCCTCTATCCTGTAACCATCATTGTGCTCTCTCCTCTACACTGTATCTATCATTTTGTTCTCTCCTCCAGCCAATAATTATCATTGTGCACTCTCCTCTATCCTCTAACCATCATTGTACTCTCTCCTCTACCCTGTAACTATCATTGTGCTTTCTCCTCTACCCTGGAACTATCATTGTGCTCTCTCCTCTATCCTGTAACCATCATTGTGCTCTCTCCTCTCTCCTGTAACTATATTTTGCTCCCTCCTCTAACCTGTAACTATCACTGTGCTCTCTCCTCTATCCTGTAACCATCTTTGTGCTCTCTCCTCTACCCTGTAACTATCATTGTGCTCTCTCCTCTACCCTGTAACTATCATTGTGCTGTCTCCTCTATCCTGTAACCATCATTGTGCTCTCTCCTCTACCTTGTAACTATCCTTGTGCTCTCTCCTCTATCCTGTAACCATCATTGTGCTCTCTCCTCTACCCTGTAACTATCACTGGGCTCTCTCCTCTATTGTGTTACCATCATTGGGCTCTATCCTCCAAACTGTAACCATCATTGTGCTCTCTCCTCTATCCGGTAACCATCATTGTGCTCTTTCCGCTACCTTTTAACTATCATTGTGCTGTCTCCTCTAGCCAATAATTATCATTGTGCTCTCTCCTCTATCCTGTAACTATCATTGTGCTCTCTCCTCTATCCTGTAACTATCATTGTGCTCTCTCCTCTATCCTGTAACTCTCATTGCGCTCTCTCCTCTACCTTGTAACGAACATTGTGCTCTCTCCTCTATCCTGTAATCATAATTGGGCTCTCTCCTCTACCTAGTTCCCATCATTGTGCTCTCTCCTCTATCCTGTAACCATCATTGGGCTCTCTCCTCTATCCGGCAACCATCATTGTGCTCTTTCCGCTACCCTTTAACTATCATTGTGCTCTCTCCTCTAGTCAATAATTATCATTGTGCTCTCTCCTCTATCCTGTAACTATCATTATGCACTCTCCTCTACCCTGTAAATGTCATTGTGCTCTCTCCTCTATCCTGTAACTA
>NW_025164458.1:0-1622 GCF_004010195.1 Chiloscyllium plagiosum
GCTATGCTCCTGCTCCCTGCCCGGCCTGCACTGTCTGTCCTCCTGCTCCCAGCTTGGCCCACACTGACTCTGCTCTTGCTCCCAGCTCGGCCTGTGCTGGCTGTCCTCCAGCTCCCAGCTTGGCACACCCTGGCTCTGCTCCTGCTCCCAGCTCGGCCTGCACTGGGTGTCCTCCTGCTCCCAGCTCGGCCTGCCCTGGCTCTAATCCCGCTCCCAGCTCGGCCCGCACTGGCTGTCCTCCCGCTCCCAGCTCAGCCTGCCCTGTCTCTAATCCCGCTACCAGCTCGGCACGCACTGGCTGTCCTCCCGCTCCTAGCTCGGCCCATGTTGGCTCTGCTCCTGCTTCCAGCATACAAATCCTCACAGAATGTAAAGTTAAATCATGTTCTATTATCATTGAAAACCAGACCAGATGGATGCATGCAAGAAAGATAACCAATTTAATATTTAGCAGTTATAGTTTAGTTTCGTGTTCTTGTAGCCACAGTGTTTATATTTCTGGTCCCATTTGGTAGTCCTCAGCTCAGTTGTTAGAAGAGCTAGTTTGTAACGTAGGATACTGCCAACAGCATGGGTTCAGGTGAGGTTACCACAAAGGACTCTCCTTCTCAAATCTTTCCCTGAACCTAAGGAATGGTGAGCCTCAGGTTAAACTAGCACCAGTTATCTCTCAAATGAGAGAGCTGCCCTGTGTTCTGGTAAGTAATGGTGACTTTTACATTGAAGCCTGCAGGATGTTAAGTGTCAGAGATGCAATGATGGTATTGCCATTAAATATAAAAGGAGGATAGTTAAATTTTCTCTTGTTGGAATTGGTCATTGCCTGGCAATTGCATAACTTGCCACTGAGCAGCCCAAGTCAGCATGTTGTTCACATCTTGTTTTATGTTGGCACTGACTGTTTCAGAATCTGAGGAGTTGTGAACTGAGCACACGTCCAGCAAACATCTTTGTTTCTTACATTGTTATGGAAGTTAATTGATAAAGCAACTGAAGAACATGATTTAACTTTACATTCTGTGAGGATTTGTATGCCCTAATAAGCTAACCATTAAAAGAAAGTGGAAAACATACCACAAAGTTAAAATGTTGGCGCATGTGGCCCCAGTATATTAACAAATCCTTTATAAAGAATGAAAGTCATTACCATGGAACTTTGTTATGTAGGTTTGCAGCTATGAATCCTTCACATTACTAAATTCATGTTTCAGCATCATCACTGTGGAGAAGGGCTAACTCTAGGGCAGGAGCTATTGTCACTGAGCTCTGACAAGTTGGCTCAGGATAATACTAATACAGGAATTGTTGAAGGCCATTTTTTTCTCTCTTGGTCCTTGGTCATACATGATACAGGGAGGCCATGTGGAGCCAAAGAATTTACACAGAATCTTTCATTGCAAACTGAAATTAATCC
Source organism: Chiloscyllium plagiosum (assembly GCF_004010195.1). Lineage (NCBI taxonomy): Eukaryota > Metazoa > Chordata > Chondrichthyes > Orectolobiformes > Hemiscylliidae > Chiloscyllium > Chiloscyllium plagiosum. Next base: position 1,415 of record NW_025164458.1, read on the forward strand.
AGTACTGCACTTTATTTTATTTGGGGAATTTTTAAAATATAAGTATGTCTTCTGGAATCTGTCCATATGCCAATATTATAGTTTGAATGACATTTGTTGATCATTTTTTTCTTATCATTTTTAGCAGGTTCTGTGGTTTAAAGCTGTTGCTTACAGGCATTGTCAGAGATGGCATCTTATACTGACCACATCCATCAAAGTTTTACTT
>NW_025164459.1:0-1622 GCF_004010195.1 Chiloscyllium plagiosum
TCCATCACTTCCTCTGGCAGCTCATTCCATACACGCTCCATCCTCTGTGTGAAAACATTGTCCCTCAGGTCCCTTTTATATCTTTCCCCTCTCACCCTAAACCTATGTCCTCTAGTTCTGGACTTCCCCACCCCAGGGAAATGACTTTGTTTATTTATCCATGCCCCTCATGATTTTATAAACCTCTATAAAGTCACCCTTCAGCCTCCAACGCTCCAGGGAAAACAGCCCCAGCCTGTTCAGTCTCTCCCAATCGCTCAAACCATCCAACCTGGCAACATCCTTGTAAATCTTTTCTGAAACCTTTCAAGTTTCACAACATCCTTCTGATAGAAAGGAGACCAGAATTGCATGCAATATTCCAAAAGTGCCCTAACTAATGTCCTGTACAGCCGCAACATGACCTCCCAACTCCTGTACTCAATGCTCTGACCAATAAAGGAAAGCATACGAAACGCCTTCATCACTATCCTATCTACCTATAACTCCACTTTCAAGGATCTATGAACCTGCACTCCAAGGTCTCTTTGTTCAGCAATATTCCCAAGGACCTTACCGTTAAGTGTATAAGTCCTGCTAAGATTTGCTTTCCCAAAATGCAACACCTCACACTTACCTAAATTAAACTCCATCTGCCACTCCTCAGCCCGTTGGCCCATTTGATCAAGATCACATTGTAATCTGAGGTAACCTTCTTCGCTGTCCACTACACCTCCAATTCTGGTGTCATCTCAAAACTTACTAACTATATCCCCTATGTTCACATCCAAATCATTTATATAAATGATGAAAAGTAATGGACCCAGTACTAATCCTTGTACTCCACTGGTCACAGGCATCCAGTCTGAAAAACAACTCTCCGTCACCACCACCTCTGCCTTCTACTTTTGAGCCAGTTCTGTACCAAATGGCTAGTCCCCCCTATATTCGATGAGATCTAACCTTGCTAACCAGTCTGCCATGAGGAACCTTGTCGAAAGCCTACTGAAGTCCATATAGATCACGTCTACTGCTCTGCCGTCATCAATCCTCTTTGATACTTCTTCAAAAAATTCAAATCAAGTTTATAAGACATGATTTCCCACATACAAAGCCATGCTGACCATCCCAAATCAGTCCTTACCTTTCCAAATAAATTTAAATCCTGGCCCACAGGATTCCCTCCAACGACTTGCCCACCACCAACCTCAGGCTCACTAGTCTATAGTTTCCTGGCTTGTCCTTACCACCCTCCTTAAACAGTGGCACCATATTAGCCAACCTTCAGTCTTCCAGCACCTCACCTGTGACTATCGATGATACAAATATCTCAGCAAGAGGCCCAGTAATCACTTCTCTAGCTTCCCACAGAGTTCTAGGGTACACCTGATCAGGTCCTGGGGATTTATCCACTTTTAAGTGTTTAAAGACATCCAGCACTTCCTCCTCTGTTTTTCAAGATGCCACCGTCTATTTCCCTACATTCTATATCTTCCATGTCCTTCTGCACAGTAAACACTGATGCAAAATAGTCGTTTAGTGCCTCCCCCACCTCCTGCCCCTCCACACATGGGCTGCTTTGCTGATCTTTGAGGGGCCCTATTCTCTCCCGAGTTGCCCTTTTATCCTTAACATATTTGTAA
>NW_025164460.1:0-1622 GCF_004010195.1 Chiloscyllium plagiosum
GCCATTACGTACGATTCTGGTCGCTGTGCTACAAAAGGGATGTTATTGAACTGGAAAGGGTGTAAAACGGATTTACAAGGATGCTCCCAAGGTTTGACTCAAGAGGAGAGGCTAGATAGGCTGGGAATTTTTCCCTGGAGCGTTGGAGATTGAGGGATGACCTGATGGAGGTTTAGAAAATGATGTGAGACATAGATAAATTGAATAGCGGAGATTCTTTTCCCCAGGTCAGGGGAGTATAAAGCTAAAGGGCACAGGTTTAAGGTGAGGCAGCTAAAATTTAAATGGGACCCGAGGGGCAAGATTTGGGGCGGCACGGTGTCTCAGCATTTATCTCTGCTGCCGCACGGCACCAGGGACCCAGGTTTGCTTATAGCCTCGAGCGACTGTCTGTATGGAGTTTGTACATTCTCCTCGTGTCTGCGTGGGTTTCCTCCGAGTGATCCGGATTCCTCCCCCAGTCCACAGATGTGCAGGTTAGGGTGGATTGACAACGGGAAATTGTCCCACCGTGTTCAGGGATGTATAGGTTAGGTGCATTAGTGAGGGGTACGTGTAGAGTAATACGGTAGGAGAATGGTTCTGGAGGGGTTTCTCTTCGGAGGGTCGGTGTGGACTTGTTGGGCTGAAGGGCCTGTTGCCACACTGTAGGGATACGTGTCTTCGCACAGAAGGTGGTGTGTGCATGGAAAGAGATGGCAGAGGAAGTGGTGGAGGTGAGTACAGTTACAACATTTCAAAGACATTTGATCAGATACAAGGATAGGGAAGGTTTACAGGGATCTGGGCCAAATGCAGGCAAATGGGACTAGTTCAGTTTCAGAATCATGGTCAGCATGGATGAGTTGGGCCGAAGGGATGGTTTCTGTGCTTCATGACTCAAAGAACATAAAAATAAATATCTATAATGTATTGAAGATGAGTAGGAAGCCAGAGGATTGGTCAGCCTTTAAAACCCAGCAGCGGGGAACTGAAACACCAATCGGGAGAGAAGATGAAATATGAGAGTTAGCTGGCTAGTAATATAAAAATAGATTGGAAGAGTGATTTTAGATATATAAAAGGTAAGAGAGAGGCAAGCGTGGACAACAAACTGCTGGAAAAGGAAGCTGAAGGAATAGTAATGGGAACAAAGAAATGACAGAGTAACTGAACAGGTAATTTGTATCCGTTTTCACAGTGGAAGACAACATCAGCATAACAAAACTTTGAGAGACTCGGGGAAAGAGGTGAGTGCCATGTCCATGACGAAGGAGAAGGTGCGACCGATGCTGAAATGTCTGAAGGTGGATAAATCCCTCAGACCAGGTGGACTACAGACCAGAGTTCTGAACGAGATTGTACATGCATTTCTGGTAATCTTTCAGGAAGTACTTGGAGTCAGGGAAGGTCCCAGAAGACAGGGAAATGGCTAAAGTAACACATTATTTAAGAAGGTAGGGAGGCAGAAGATAGGAAACTTTAGTCTGGTTAGCCTGACCTTGGGACATTGGTCAGAATTTGGAGTCCATGATGAATGATGAGGCTCAGTGTACTTGGAAGAGTGTGGGAAAATAGGACAGACTTAGTACAGCTTCAACAAGAAGAGATTGTACCTGACAAATCTGTTCAAATTAATTGAG
>NW_025164461.1:0-1622 GCF_004010195.1 Chiloscyllium plagiosum
CATCCAAGTACATCTGCAGGAAGTGCACCCAACTGTCGCTCCTCCAAGACCGTGTTAGGGAACTGGAGCGGGAGCTGGATGAACTTCGGACCATTCGGGAGGCAGAGGCTGTGATAGATAGGAGTTACAGGGAAGTAGTTAGTCCTAGGCGCGAAGAAGGCTGGGTGACTGTTCGAAGGGGGAGAAAACAGTCAGTGGAGGGATCCCCTGTGGTCGTTCCCCTGAAAAACATGTATACCGTTTTCGATACTGTTGAGGGCGACGACTTACCAGGGCCAAGTAGTGGGGCACAAAGCCTGTTGCACAGAAGGGAAGGAGGGAAAGGAGGAGAGTGTTAGTCACTGGGGACTCAATAGTTAGAGGCTCTAATAAAAGGTTTGTTGGGAACGAATGGGACTCATGGTTGGTGTGTTGCCTCCTAGGTGCCAGGATCGTATCTTTAGGGTCCTGAAGGGAGAGGGTGTCCAGCCTCAAGTTGTGGTCCATGGAGATACCAATAACATAGGTAGAAAGAGGGATAGGGGTGTAAGGCAGGATTTCAGGGAGCTAGGATGGAAGCTGAGAGCTAGAACAAAGAAAGCTGTTACCTCTGTTTTGTTACCCGTGCCATGTGATAGCGATACAAGGAATAGGGAGAGATATCAGATTAACACATGGATGCTAGGATGGTGCCGGAAGGAGGGTTTCAGGTACTTGGATAATTGGGGCTCATTCTGGGGAAAGTGGGACTGGTACAAACAGGATGGTCTTCACTTAAACCAGAGGGGTACAAATATCCTGGATAGGAAATTTGCTGGTGCTATTCGGGTGGATTTAAACTAGCGCGGCAGGGGGATGGGAACCTGAGGTATAGTTGCAATGCACAGGAGGATGAGAGTAGGGAGGACGGGCAGGATTTCAGGGTCACAGGAATGTGCTGGCAGGCAGCAAACTGGTTTGTAGTGTGTCTAATTCAACCCCAGAAGTATCCAAAATAAGGTAGGTGAGCTTGCAGCATGGATAGGTACCTGGGACTTCGATGTTGTGGCCATTTCGAAGACATGGGCGGCACGGTGGCTCAGTGGTTAGCACTGCTGCCTCACAGCACCAGAGACCCGGGTTCAATTCCCGCCTCAGGCGACTGACTGTGTGGAGTTTGCATGTTCTCCCCGTGTCTGCGTGGGTTTCGTCCGGGTGCTCCGGTTTCCTCCCACAGTCCAAAGATGTGCAGGTCAGGTGAATTGGCAATGCTAAAATTGCCCGTAGTGTTAGGTAAGGGGTAAATGTAGGGGTATGGGTGGGTTGCGCTTCGGCGGGACGGTGAGGACTTGTTGGGCCGAAGGGCCTGTTTCCACACTGTTAGTAATCTAATCTAATCTAATCTAGAACATGGATAGAGCAGGGTGAGGAATGGATATTGCAGGGTTCAGATCTTTCATTAAGAACAGGTGAGATGATAATTGAGGGGGAGGCATGGCCTTGTTAGTCAAGGATAGTATAACGGTGGCTGAGAGTACTTTTGACGAGGACTCATCTACTGAGGTAGTGTGGGCTGAGGTTAGAAACAGGAGAGGAGAGATCACACTGCTTGGAGTGTTTTATAGGCCTCCGGAGGTGGAAGAGAGGATTAGCAAAATTATTCT
>NW_025164462.1:0-1622 GCF_004010195.1 Chiloscyllium plagiosum
TGGGAAAGTTAGCTGCTTCCACTAAATCTCTGAACTGTCCTTCATGCTCTATGTGCCCCCAGACAGGGTGATGTACCCTCACCGAGCCCAGGCCATCACTTGGTAATGAACTATACCAAAGGCATGCTGACTGTCTGTGTACATGTTGACTCTCTGACCCCTGGCTAATGTCAATGCTTCTGTCAGGACTCGTGATGGTTCTGCCATTTCTGGGCAATTCCCCACAAAAGTCCTGCAATAATTAAACAATCCTAAAGTTTGCCTTATCCCCTTCACGGTTTGCGGGTGGATCGTTTTGAAATCATGGTCTTTCGTTTCACTGGGATTGTCCCCCTCCATTTCTGATTTAATTTTCCTGATGTGATGTCCCAGGTACATCTCTCCCTACCTTCCCATGCTGTGTGGGTTAATTTTAAGTGGTGTGATACACTACTGTAGGATACCCTTTCGTGGCGGATTTACTGAGGGAGGCATAATCAATAGTGAGGTGGGATGAGCCGTTCGGCTTCTGTGAGTTAGTCTGGGATACTGTTGGTCTGACTATTCCCTGCTTCTCTCAATCTGTTACTGTCACAATTATTGCCTCCACAGCCCCAGCTTTAATGGGATCCTGTTTGTGTGGAGGGTGAGAGGGCCCTCGATCTTTACAGGATCTACAGATAACAACCCACACAACCCACATTCCTGTTTGAGTTACCCGCCCTGCTGTTTGGGTCCTAGCTATAACTCCCCAGATTATCTGACTGTTCCAGTCTCCCTGCAAGGTAACTACTCTGGAGATGTCGCCTCTCCTTTGCTTCCTGTCCCGGGCCTGTCCATGTTGTTCCCATATTAGAGTTTGTGTCTTTACATCAATGGTCCGAACTGTTCTAAAATGGCAACTCCCGGAATGGTCCCTTCCTCAGTTTCACTCTCCCATATCTGAATATATTTTGCCATATCCATGATCTGCACTGGGACAGGTTTATTTCATCCAGCTTCACGATTCCCTCTCCAACTGCTCTCATTTTAGTAATTGAGGGGTGAGGGGCAAATCCGTTTCGGTAACTGATATAGGTGCTCCTGTATTAATTTTATGTTCTGCTGGTTCCCAAACACAGCATCAATGAATATCCGTGTGCCTACGTGAACTCATGCACACACACGCAATGTGAACATCTATCTCCCTCTCTCTGCCTATGTTCCTTGGCTATGTGCCCTTTCATGCTTCACTTGTAACATTGTGGGTCTGGTTACCTTCCTGTACTGCAGTTATTCCCCTGTGTTTCTGAGTTTGCCTCTGCTCTCATGGCCCAATTCATAATATGGTTAAAATTATCTCCCACTGGGAGTCCCATGTATATAATTACAGTTAAATAGAGTCCCATGTTATCTTTAAAATACATCAAACCTATTTCATCATCACATATTAGGGTCTGGTAATCCTCCGTGGTCCGAACACACCTCAGGCTTCATCTCTGTATGATCCTCGATATTACCCTTGGTTCCCTGAGCCACTAAGGTTATTTTAGCCCATTCAGCCTGTCCCCTCCTCAGTGTATCCCTGTAATATCTGTAAATGCCTGGAGGCGCTGATCGGCTGTACACTGGGGGGGGACCAGTTCACACCCTCACCCTCTCAT
>NW_025164463.1:0-1622 GCF_004010195.1 Chiloscyllium plagiosum
TATCTGAGGTATTGAGGGGGCATTTTCTGAGGTATTGAGGGAGCACTTTCTGAGCTACTGAGGGAGCACTTGCAGAGGTATTTGCGGAGCACTATCTGAGGTACTGAGGGAGAACTATCTGAGGTACTGAGGGAGCACTATCTGAGGTATTGAGGGAACACTTTCTGAGGTATTGAGGGAGCACTTTCTGACGTATTGAGCGAGCACTTCCAGAAGTAGTTGGGGAGCACTGTCATGAGGTACTGAGGCAGCACTATCTGAGCTATTGAGGGAGCACTTTCTGAGGTACTGAGGGAGCACTTTCTGACGTATTGAGGGTGTACTATCTAAGGTATTGAGGGAGCATTATCTGAGGTATTGAGGGGGCATTTTCTGAGGTATTGAGGGAGCACTTTCTGAGCTACTGAGGGAGCACTTGTAGAGGTATTTGCGGAGCACTATCTGAGGTATTGAGGGAACACTTTCTGAGGTATTGAGGGAGCACTTTCTGACGTATTGAGGGAGCACTTCCAGAAGTAGTTGGGGAGCACTGTCATGAGGTACTGAGGGAGAATAATCTGATGTACTGAGGGAGCACTATCTGAAGTATTGAGGGAGCACTATCTGAGCTATTGAGGGAGAACGATCTGAGATATTGAGGCAGAACTATCTGAAGTATTGAGGACGCACATTCTGAGGTACTGAGGGTGCACTATCTGAGGTATTGAGGGAGCACTATCTGAGATGTTGAGCGAGCACTTTCTGAGGTACTGAGGGAGCACCACCTGAGGTACTGAGTGACCACGTTCTGAGGTACTGAGGGAGCACTTTCTGAGGTATTGAGGGAGCACTTTCAGAGGGATTGAGTGAGCACTTTCTGAGGTACTGAGGGAGCACTTTCTGAGGTATTGAGGGAGAACTATCTGAGGTATTGAGGTAGCACTTTCTTAGGTATTTGGGGTGCACCTTCTGAGGGATTGAGGTAGAACTATCTGAGATATTGAGGCAGAACTATCTGAAGTATTGAGGGAGCACTTTCTGAGGGATTGAGGGAGAACTATCTGAGGTACTGAAGGACCACTTTCTGAGGTACTGAGGGAGCACTATCTGAGGTATTGAGGGAGCACTATCTGAGATATTGAGGAGAACTTTCTGAGTTATTGAGGGAGCACTATCTGAGGTACTGAGGGTGCAAATTCTGAGGGACTGAGGGAGCACTTTCTGAGGTATTGAGGGAGCACCTTCAGAGGCATTGAGGGAGCACTTTATGAGCTATTGAGGGAGCACTTTCTGAGGTACTGAGGGAGCACTTTCTAAGGTACTGAGGGAGCACTTTCTGAGGTATTGAGGGAGAACTATCTGAGGTATTGAGGTAGCACTTTCTTAGGTATTTGGGGTGCACCTTCTGAGGGATTGAGGGAGAACTCTCTGAGGTACTGTGGAAGCACTATCTGGGCTATTGTGGGAGCACGTTCTGAGGTATTGAGGGAGCACTTTCTGAGGTATTAAGGGAGCACTTTCTGAGTTATTGAGGGGAAAATATCTGATGTATTGAGGGAGCACTTTCAGAGGCATTGAGGGAGCACCTTCAGAGGCATTGGGGGAACAAATTCTGAGCTACTGAGTGAGCACTTTCTGAGGTA
>NW_025164464.1:0-1622 GCF_004010195.1 Chiloscyllium plagiosum
CACAGAGTACTGGGCTAATGGTAAGATTCTTGGTCGTGTCGGTGAACAGAAAGATCTCTGTGCCGATGTACATTGATCCCTGAAAATTGTCACTCAGGTTGATAAGTTTGTTCAGAAGGCATTCGGTGTCTTACCTTCTATTGGTAGATGGATTGAGTTTCGGAACAATGAGATCATGCTGCAGCTGCACAAAACTAGTGGGTGGCCACACCTGGGGTATTGGTTACAGTTCAGGTCACTACATTACAGCAAGGATGTGTACGCTTTGGAAAGGGTTCAGAGGAGATTTACTAGGATGTCACTTGGTCTGGAGGGAAGGTCTTACAAGGAAAGGCTGAGGGACTTGAAGCTGTTTTTGTTCGAGAGAAAACATTTGAGGTGAATTAATTGAGGCATATAGGATAAGCACAGGGTGAGATGGGTTGAGAGGCTTCTCCCTCGGAAGGCAATGTCTTGCAAGAGGGGAGATAGCTTTAAATTGAGGGGAGATAGGTGTAGGACAGATGTCCGAGGTAGCTTCTTAACTGAGAGAGTAGTCGGGGGCGTGGAACGCACTGTCTGCAACAGTAGTAGACTCACCAACTTTAAGGGTATTTAAATGGTCGTTGTATAGGCATATGGACGATAATGGAATAGTGTTGGTTAGATGGGCTTCAGATTGGTTCCAGAAGTTGGCACAACATTGAGGACTGAAGGGCCTGTAGTGCGCTGTCATGTTCTATGGCCTAGAGGGCATAAATATGAGGTGAGAGAGGAAAGACTTTAAAGGAATTGGAGAACATTTTTAACACAGAGAATGGTGCAGGTGTGGAATGAGTTTCCAGGGGAAGTGGTAGAGAGAAGTAGAATAACAACATGTAAAAGACATTTGGGTAGGCACATGGTGAGGTGAAGGTTTGAACAGATATGGGTCAAATGTAGAGAAACGCGTCTCATTCAGGGACTCTTGTTAGCATGGAGTGGTTGGATCGAAAGAACTGTTTCCGTGCTGCATGCCTCTGTCTCCAGTTATTGGAGGAGGAGACTACCGAGATAAAGCATGTTGTAGACACTGAAGCAAGTTACAGAGATAGAGATGGTAGGCTGGAATGCAGTATGTTTCAAATCTGTGGCGAGACTATCGGGAAGGGAGGAGGTTACAGAGATAGGAAATGTTATAGGAATTAATAATTATTAAAGACACTGGACCACAAGACATGGCACAGATACAGTGTAGCAGAGTAGTGAGTCTTCGTACAACAGAACTTACAGTAGGGGTGGTGATTGAGCCTGGGGTGTGTCTGTACTGTGCTACCCCTCCAGCACTCTATCAATGTCATGTCTTGTTCACAGATGATTGGAGCCCTCTCATAGTTCTTTGCTCTGTGCACTGTGAGCGATCGTACCTCACTACAGGATTTATTGAAGGCTCTAGATCTCTTTTCCCTTTGTCTGTCTCTGGCTGACTAACTGTGTTCAATGTGGTGATGGACGATCCACCCCGCAGCTGGCAAGACTATTGAGTCAGGACCTTCCTGAATACATACAGGAGACAGAGGAATAGACACAATGGGTGATTAGACTGATGAAGTGAGGGTTACACAGGGAGGATGGCATTGGGCCCCACAGAGATCTGGAAAATG
>NW_025164465.1:0-1622 GCF_004010195.1 Chiloscyllium plagiosum
TGAGGTGTTTAAGAGGCAATTGCCTTGTTATGTAGAATGGAATAATATGCAGAATTACAGTGCCAGGTAAATTTCTCCTTTGAAGAACTGGCATACACACAACAGATTGTGACCTCCTTTTGTTCTGTATCAATCCTTTGACTGAGACTATGAAAGCTGTTGGACAAAGCTTTGAAGTTTATAGATCTAATACAAATTAACAATGTTCAGATATGCATCAGCAATGATCTGGTTGAACAAGATTAATAAATTGACAGCCCTTATGTGATCATGTTATTCTCAAATCCTCTGATAATCCAATCTTAAACCTTGTTTTCTATTTCTCTATGTATGCCAGTTAATTCAGTGGCTATTATCATCTGTCACGTGGTATGTGTGGACTCTCCAAGTGTATCGCTTTCTACCTGGTGGCCATGGCAGTGGCAGATCTATTGGTCGTATTCACTGATGTAATACTGTTTACAGTGATTCCATTTTACTTCCCAGGGACTTACCTGGAAACTACTCCAGCTCATTCTCTTCTGCTTGTCCTGCTTTATGCAGCCACAGATATTTCTGTTTGGTTCACAGTCTCCTTCACTTTTGATCGGTTTGTTGCAATTTGCTGCCAGAAGTTGAAAACAAGATATTGCAAAGAAAAAACTGTGACCGTGGTTATAAAAACAATGAGTGTGCTATTCTGTTTGAAAAACATTCCTTGGTACTTTGTGTATGAGCCTGAATATATCATTAACAATGTACTTTGGGGCTCCAGCCTGCCAGTGAACTTTTTCAGTGAAGCTGCTTGGGTAATATTTGATACACTCAATATTGCTATTCTGTTTGAAAAACATTCCTTGGTACTTTGTGTATGAGCCTGAATTGACAATGTACTTTGGGGCTCCAGCCTGCCAGTGAACTTTTTCAGTGAAGCTGCTTGGGTAATATTTGATACACTCAATATTATTTTAACTCCTTTCCTCCCATTCATTCTGATTTTACTGCTCAATGTTCTAACTGCTAGACACATTTTAGTGACCAGCAGAATCCGCAGGAAGTTACTGGATCACAGCAAGAGAGTGAATCACACTGACTCAGAGATGGAGAGCCACAGGAAATCCATCATTTTACTGTTCACCATCTCAGGCAGTTTTATACTGTTATGGATGACAAATGTGGGCTTTTTCTTTTATTGCCGATTAACTGACAGGTTTTACTACACAGGTCCCCATGATCCTGCGTATATCACTGAACAATCAGGCTACATGCTGCAGCTTTTGAGTACCTGCACCAACACCTGTATTTATGCAGTGACCCAGACTAAATTCAGAGAGCAGCTGAAGAATGCAGTCCAATACCCAGTCACTGTAATTGGGAAATTACTGAAATGATGGAAGCAGTTTATCTAAAAGTTGATTCCGGTCACAATGTGTTTGCTTATTTAATCTCTTGACATTTCATCACAGCATCTGCATGATTTCTCGGTCCAGCAATGACCATCTCCTTTGAAAATTATCCACTTATGATCTTCAGGCACACAGCTCTCAAACCCTGCCGTCTCTGTATTCCTTCGAAATGTGCACACACCGGGTAGTCCTGGCAGCCACCACCTGAAACTGTTCTTGTCACAGTGAACTTTATTC
>NW_025164466.1:0-1622 GCF_004010195.1 Chiloscyllium plagiosum
ATGATGTAATTTTAATACGGGTATTTATTCTAACAGTATATTGTGATAGAGTTGGAGGAAGATAACAAACTTTTCAGAGAAAGGTGGATTAGAGACGTAAGCAGTTGTTGTTTAATGTTTATTTCTAGAGGTAGAGAATAAATTGAGTTTTTTTCTCAAATTAGTGGAAGTTGAGTGTTTTCTGTCATTCATACTTTCAAAATTTATGAGGCAAGGTGAGTTTTTCTGGGATTTGCTTTAATTAGCAGAAGGCTTCACCACTGTGTCATAACAAATTATTTTTTTCTTTGATTTTGTTTTTGTTTTGGCCCCTTGTGGTCCCTGCCCAAAAGAGGTTGTTGGGGATGGAGTCATGGGAGAGCCATTTTGTGTTTGTTTATTTTTTCCACTGAGTAAGAAATTGTTGATTTGAAAGAACAGAGTGGGCTTTGCTCTGTGTTTCACACAGTTCTGTCCCTGTCCCAAGAGTGTCTGATGAGCACATTATGGGAGGGAGTGGTGGGGCGGGGAGGACTTCATTTGTTTTCTGTGTACGCTTTAGTCTGAAAGAGTTGAGGATTGTTTTTTGGACTGAAGGCCTCTGACCAGCGGTGTGCCACAACTGGTAAAGCCTGGTGCAACCACCACATTTGAAAGGGACCTGGATGGGGAGATGTATTGAAAGGGTTTAAGATGTATAAGAGGCAAATGCTGGCAAATGGGACTGCATCAGTTCAGGGTATCTGGTCAGTATGAACAAGCTGGACTGTAGAGTCTCTCTCCATATTGTGAGACATAGAACGTAGAACATAGAACATTTTTTTACAGCGCAGCACAGGCCCTTTAGCTCTCGATGTTGTGCCAACCTGTCATACCAATCTGAAGCCCATCTAATCTACACTAATCCATGTACGTCTATAGGCTTGTCCAATGACGACTTAAATGTGCTTAAATTTGGTGAATCTACTACCGTTGCAGGCAAAGCATTCCATACCCTAACTAATCTCTGAGTACTACCCTGACTACTCTATGACTCAATCTTTCCAAGCCAGGGATCATTCTGGTAAACCATCTCTGAACTGCCTTCAGTAAAATCAGATCTTTACTGAAATAAAGATTCAGAAACTATTCACAGTATTCGATATGTGGTCTTAACAGCACCTTGTACATTTGCAGTATGACCTCAGTACTGTTGTACTTTGATGCACTGAAAGAATGACCCACATTCCATGAGCTTCCTGATTACCTGTTGTACCTGAGTGTTAGCTTTCTGGGCTTCATGTACATGTCACATCAAGTCCTGTTGGGTTACAGCTTCCTGCAGGTTTTTCTCCATTTGAATAATTATTCTGTTCTTTTATTCCTCTGTCTGAAATTGACAATGTCTCATTTTCCCACAGTATATGCCATTGCCAACTTTATGCTCTTTTCTTTAACAAATCAATTTTATCTCTGCCTCTCACAACCTGCCTTTCCAACTTCATTGTGTGTTGTTTGAAAATTTGGCTGCAATACATTCACTTTCCTCTTCCAAGTCCATCTTACAAATTTATCATCAAACAATTAATTATCTACAAACCTGTTCTGTATTTTGAGACTAACAATACAGTCATGAATTTACTTCCTATTGGACTCCTTTGAAA
>NW_025164467.1:0-1622 GCF_004010195.1 Chiloscyllium plagiosum
GTACACAGTCCTAGACGGTAGGAGGGTAAAATCCTCCAGGTGCACAGATCAGTGCATTGGGGTGGGGAACACAGTCCTACATTCTGGGTAGGTAACTGCTCCATGGTTACAGATCATTGCACTGGGGTGGGGTACACATTCGTACATTCTTGGTGGGGAACTGTTCCTGGTTTACAGATCATTGCACTGGGATGTTGTACACATTCCCACATTCTCGGGGGGTAACTCTTCTTGGTTTACAGATCAATGCAGAGGGTTAGTGTACACTATCCGACAGATCAATGCAGAGGGTTAGTGTACACTATCCGACATCCTGAGAGGTTAACTGCTGCTCGTTTTCAGATCAATGCACTGGGGTGTTGTATCAAGTCCTTCAAACTGGGAGGGTAACTGTTCCTGGTTGACAGATCAATGCACTGGGGTGCGGTACACAGTCCTCCATGCTGGGAGGGTATCTGCTCCTGGTTTACAGATCAATGCACTGGGGTGGTGTACACAGTCCGACATGCTGGGAGGGTAACTGCTGCTGGTTTTCAGATCAATGCACTGGGGTGTTGCATACAGTCCTGCAAGCTGGGAGGGTAACTGCTCATAGGTTATAGATCAAGGCACTGTGGTGGGGTACACTGTCCATCATGCTGCGAGGGTAACTGCACCTGGTTTACAAGTCAATGCACTGGGGTGGTGTACACAGGCCTACATGCTGGGAGGGTAACTGCTCCTGATTTACAAATCAAAACACTGGGGTGGTGTACACAGTCCGACATGCTGGGAGGGTAACTGCTCCTTGTTTACAGATCAATGCACTGGGGTGGTGTACACAGTCCTACATGCTGGGAGGGTAACTGTTCCTGGTTGACAGCTCAATGCACTGGGGTGGGCTACACAGTCCTACATGCTGGAGGATAACTGCTCCTGGTTTACAGTTCAATGCAATGTGTTGGTGTACACAGTCCTAGGCGGTAGGAGGGTAAATGCTCCAGGGTTACAGATCATTGCACTGGGGTGGGGTACACAGTCGTACATTCTTGGTGGGGAATTGTTCCTGGTTTGCACATCAATGCAGAGAGGTAATGTACACAATCCGAAATGCTGAGAGGTAACTGCTGCTCGTTTTCAGATCAATGCAATGGGGTGTTGTATAAAGCCCTTCAAGCTGGGAGGGGAACTGTTCCTGGTTTTCAGATCAATGCACTGGGGTAGTCTACACAGTCCTTCATGCTGGGAGAGCAACTGCTCCTGGGTTACAGATCATTGCACTGTTGTAATGTATGCAGACCTACATGCTGGGAGGGTAACTCCTACTCTTTTTCAGATCAATGCCCTGGGGTGTTGTACACAGTCCTTCATGCTGGGAGTGTAACTGTTCCTGGTTTACAGATCAATGCACTCGGGTGGTGAACACAGTCCTACATGCTGGGAGGGTAACTTTTCCTGGTTTACAGATCAATGCACTGGAATGGTGCATGTAGTACGACATGCAGGGAGGGTAACTGTTCCTGGTTTACAGATCAATGCACTCGGGTGGTGTACACAGTCCTACATGCTGGGAGGGTAACGTTTCCTGGTTTACAGATCAATGCACTGGAATGGTGTATGCAGTCCGACATGCAGGGAGGGTA
>NW_025164468.1:0-1622 GCF_004010195.1 Chiloscyllium plagiosum
GTCATACCTCACAACACTTACTGGATTCTTTGATGATGGGATCGTGGTAGTTTCATTCAGAAAGTAACGAGGCATGGTATACAGGGAGATCTATCTGTCTGGATACAGAATTGCCTAGCCCATAGAAGACAGAGGGTGGTGCTAAGTGGGAAGTATTCAGTGTGGACCTAGGTGAGCAATGGTGTTCCGTAAAGATCAGTTCTGGGACCTCTGTTGTTTGTGATTTTGATAAATTACTTGGATGACGAAGTGGAAGGGTATGTTCGTAAGTTTGATGATGTAACACAGGTTGGTGGAATTGTGGAGTGTGGAGGGCTGTTCTGGTTTGCAACAGGACATTGACAGGATGCAGGACTCGGCTGCTAAGTGGCAGATCGTGTTCAATATGGAAAACTGGGATACGATTCATTTTGGAAAGTCGAATGCAGAATACAGGGTTAAAGGCAGAATACTTACATTGTGGAGGAACAAGGGGATCTAATGGTCCATGGCATCGCTCCCACAGAGATTCTACCCAGGTTTATAAGGTTGTTAAGAAGGTGTGTGATGTGTTCATTAGCTGAGGGATTGATTTTAAGAGCTGTGATGTTATGCTGCAACTCTATGGAGCCCTGGTAAGACCACACTTAGAATATTGCGATCAGTTCTGGTTGCCTCGTTATAGGAAAGATGTGGAAACTTTGGTGAGGGTGCTGAGGAGATTTATCAAGATGCTGCCTTCACTGGAGGGCATGTCTTACAAAGATAATTTGAGGGAGCTAGGGTGTTTTCCTCAATGGAACGAAGAAGAATGGAAAGTGACTTGACGGGGTATTCAAGATGATGAGAGGTATAGATGGAATGTATAGCCAGAGACTTTCTCCCAAGGTGGAAATGGCTCTCGAGTGTTATGATTTTAAGGTAATTGGAAAAAGGTTTAGGGGAGATGTCAGAGGTAGTTTCTTTACACAGAGAGTGGTGGGTGTGTGCAATGAACAGCCAGTAGTTGTAGTAGAGTAAGCGATATTAGGGCTGTTTAATTGGATAGGCACATGAATGATAGCATAACGAAAGGTATGTAGGTTAGTCTGATCTTAGAGTAGAAAAAAAGGTCGACAGAACGTCAAGGGCCGAAGGACCTGCACTGTGCTGCACTGTTCTCTGTTTCCAGTTTCACCCAGCTTGTGGATTCTCATCAATTGTTGAGTGTGTGAGGGAGTGATGTGTGTGAGATCAGGAAGCTTTGGAGGGGTGTAAGGCCAAAACCTCCAGTTATGGTGTGCATTGTTACAGTCACCTGAAAACCAGTATAATATGTGTGTTTACTTAGAACAGACGGAATCCGCCAAGTTCAGTTATTAATGTGATTTTTGGATTGCCGTTTGCTGCTGGTTACTTCACATACATCCTACTGGATGATCCATGTAGTAATCTCTGACCATTCACAGAGATTTTATTTTATTTTGATACTGGAGAATGTGAAGGTGACGTTTATTAGATATGGATTTAGAGGTTTCTTTGTGAGACACAAAACACTGCAATAGATTGTCAACTTGTTAACGTCTTCACCCATGTCTGATCCGGGGTGCAGTTGTATGGAGTCTGGGAGACAGGTCAGGTTTCATCACCGTAGGTAACTTGTA
>NW_025164469.1:0-1622 GCF_004010195.1 Chiloscyllium plagiosum
AGATAGAGCAGGGATCCCGTGTGGCCATTCCCCCCAGCAATAAGTATACCGTTTTGAATACTGCTGATGGGGATGGCCTGCCAGGCAAAAGCCATAGTTGTCAGATCTTTGTCACTGAGTTTGGCAATGTGGCTCACAAGAGAAGGGGGAAGAAGAGGAAAACGTGAGTGGTAGGGGACTCAATAGTTAGACTGATTGACAGGTAATTTTGTGGTCAGGAATGGGATTCTTAGAAGGTATGTTGCCTCCCCGGTGCCATGGTCTGGAATGTCGCCGATCAGATTCTGAAGGTGGAGGGTGAGCAGCCAGAAATCGCAGTACGTAGTGGCATCAATAATATAGCTAGGAAAGGGATTGAGGATCTGCAGCGTGACTACAGCGAGATCGGTTGGAATCTGAAGAGCAAGACAAGTAGAGTAATGATCTCAGGTTTGTTACCGGTGCCACAAGATAGTGAGTTGAGGGACAGTTAACGAATACACCTTAACGCGTGGCTCCAAGGCTGGTGCAGGATGAGTGCTTCAGATACCTAGTCCATTGGGACACCATCTGGGGAATGTGGGACCTGTACATGAAGGACGGTTTGCAACCGACCTGGAAGGGCACAAATGTGTGGGAGATTTGTTTGACAAGGGGTTCCGAATCACAGCTAGAGATCTCAGGTGGGGATAGTTGCAGATGGGGCAGTGACACAATGTCGTGAATCTATCAGGAAGTTTTCTCACGCGATGAAACGGAGGGATCAGTTAAAGAGTGTCTGCTTTAACGCAATGAGTGTCAGAAATAATAGAGACAGACTTAGAACGTGAATCCGTACTTGGGGCTATTTTGTCCTGGCCATTACGTAGATGTAGGTTTCTCAGGGGCAGGAATGTTGTTTGATGTTCCAGGGTTTAGAACGTTTAAAAAGAACAGAGGGTGGAAAAAGAGGTAGGATTGGAGAATTGCTGATCAGAGAGTGCATCACAGATGCAGAAATGAAGGTTGTTGAGGAAGGTTTGTCTTTTGAGTCAGCATGGGTGGAAGTTAGGAACAGCAAGGGATCAACCACCTCGTTGGAGTTTTTCTACAAACCCCTGAATAGCAGATGAGAGAATGAATATCTCGTTGGCCGGCAGATTTTGGAAAAAAATGCAGATCTGGCAGGGTGATTGTTATGGGTGATCTCAACTTTCCCAATATCGACTGGGACCTCCTTAGTACAGATATCTTGGATGGAGCCTTTATAGTCAGCTGTGTTCAGGAGGGTTTCCTGACTTAGTATGCAGACAGACAGATGAGAGGAGAGGCCATTTTGGATTTCGTACTCGGCAATGATCGAGGACAGGTGTCAGATCTCGGGATGTGAGAACTCTTTGGTGACAGTGATCACAGCTGTCACACGTTTACCATAGCCTTGGCGAGGGAAAGGAGCAGTCACCGAGGGATCAAATTGAATTGGGTAAAATGGAATTATGACTCGATCATGAAAGGAGTTGGGAAGTACAGACTGGGAGTAATTCTTCCACAGAAAGGGCACAGCAGACACGTGGAGACTTTTTAAGGAGCAGTTGTTGCGAGTGATGCACGAACTTGTTCCTCTGAGATATATAAAAAGGGGTAAGATTAAGGAACCTTGGATG
>NW_025164470.1:0-1622 GCF_004010195.1 Chiloscyllium plagiosum
GACTGCTGATCTGTATGATATGCACAGGGACTGTTATTCTCTATAATATACACAGGGACTGCTATTCTCTATAATATACACCGGGACTGCTATTCTCTATAATATACACAGGGACTGTTATTCTCTGTAATATACACAGGGACTCGTATTCTCTACAATATGCTGTTTATTATAGTAAACAGCAGTCCCTGTGTATATTATAGAGAATAACAGTCCCTGTATATATTATAGAGAATTTCGTGGGCGGCACGGTCGCACAGTGGTTAGCACTGCTGCCTCACAGCGCCAGAGACCCGGGTTCAATTCCCGCCTCAGGCGACTGACTGTGTGGAGTTTGCACGTTCTCCCCGTGTCTGTGTGGGTGTGCTCCGGGTGCTCCGGTTTCCTCCCACAGTCCAAAGATGTGCAGGGTCAGGTGAATTGGCCATACTAAATTGCCCGTAGTGTTAGATAAGGGGTAAATGTAGGGGTATGGGTGGGTTTTGCTTCGGCGGGTCGGTGTGGACTTGTTGGGTCGAAGGGCCTGTTTCCACACTGTAATCTAATCTAATCTAATCTAATACACAGGGAATGTTATTTACTATAATATACACAGGGTCTGTTATTCTCTATAATATACTCAGGGACTGCTGTTTACTATAATATGCACAGGGACTGCTGTTTACGATACACAGGGACTGTTATTCTCTATAATATACACAGGGACTGCTATTCTCTATAATATACACAGCGACTGCTATTCTCGACAATATGCACCGAGACTGTTATTCTCTATAGTATATGCAGGGACTGTTATTCTCTATAATATACCAAGGGACTGATATTTATTATAATATGCACAGGGTCTGTTATTCTCTATAATATATACAGGGACTGCTCTTCTGTATAATATACACAGGGATGTTATTCTCTATAGTATACACATGGGTTGCTATTCTCTATAATATACACAAGGACTGTTATTCTCTATAATATACACAAGGACTGTTATTCTCTATAATATTTACAGGGACTGTAATTCTCTATAATATATACAGGCACTGGTATTCTCTATAATATACACCGGCACTGCTGTTCTGTATAATATACACAGGGACTGATATTCTATGTAATATATACAAGAACTGTTATTCTGTATAATATATACAGGGACGGCTATTCTCTATAATATACATGGACACTGTTATTCTCTATAATATACACAGTGACTGGTATTCTCTACAATATACACAAGGGCTGCTTTTCTCTATAAAATATACAGGGACTGCTATTCTCTATAATATACACAGGGACTGTTATTCTCCATAATATAGACAGGGACTGCTACTTACTATAATATACACAGGGTCAGCTATTCTCTATAATATATAGAGGGACAGCTATTTTCTATAATATACACAGGGACTGCTCTTCTCTATAATATACACAGGGACTGCTAATTAATATAATATACACAGGGCTGTTATTCTCTATAAAATACACAGGGACTGCTATTTACTTTAATCTGCACAGAGACTGCTATTATCTATAATATACACAGGGACTGTTATTCTCTATAATATACACATGGACTGCTATTCTCTATAATATGCACAGGAACTGCTATTCTCTATAATATACAC